>NC_090892.1:631066-633566 GCF_036669925.1 Montipora capricornis
GCAAGGCTTGTATACTACCAAAACCACCGATCTGTGGAATGGGCCCGAATTATTAAGTCACTGCAAGCAAAACTTGGAATTGGCAAATCACACAAGACGGGATATAAAAATTAAATGCGAGCTCATGTTCATAGACAAGAAGTCACCTGATGACAGGAAAACAACCTTAGGAACTGGGGATCAGAGGTTACTGCTTGCTAAAACATTTAAATTTACATGTATGCTAAAATATCACTAATTCAGTTTAACAGCACATTTCAAATCTTACCTGAATAAGCTCCTTTAACCGCGCATTGCTCAGCTTTACATTTGCACGCTGGAAAAATGCCCTTAGCTCCTTCATACCAATAAAAAGTGGCTGTTCTACAGGGCTGAAAACAAAGTGATGTAACATGTATATTAAATCTAAGAAGCTCATTACCTTAAACTCACAAATTCCCCATCACCATTTTAAACCCTGCATACTTATCTCGCATATGGCAGATTTTTCATATAATACTTAATTTTCATTTAAATTACAAACACAACTCCCGCAGTACAATGAACCTGAATTCTGCAAAGAACTGTCTACAAGTCATATTCAAAAAATGAAGGGAAGGTTATCAAAAGAAAACTGTGATTGTTTGTGTTTGTCCATCTCTTTCATTTTTATATTTATCTAGTAAATTTATTCTTGCCTAAGAAGCTAAAGGACAGTTCACTGCATAACTGAGCATTTATTGCTCAAAATAAATGTAAACCACAACTGTAAATTACACAAGTCACAATAACGTGTTACTTTTATCAGCCACAAACAATAAAAAATATTGTTAATTATTACTTATAAATAATAATTATCATTATCATTTCAAAGTAACAAAATGTACAATATACCTACAGTGTGCCGCATCATATAATGTTCAGTAAAATGCCAAAGGATTTTTACCAGCATTTGGCAAGAAAAATTCTTGAATTACCGGTAGTCAAGAAAAGGAAGGGGTCTTAACATTAATTTTGAAAAGTTCTTGTAGAACACTACAAAAAATCTCAAAATTAAAATTATATAAGTATGAAATAGCCCAGTTTCATGGGTTTGTTTGTCACATTGCATCCAACACCCTTGGATATGAGCATTTACGGTAGTTGCTTATGGAGAACCTAACCCCCTAAAATATGCAAAAAATTTACATGCAGATCTTTGGCTTGAACCTTTCAGCCTTCACATATACTTTGTGACTTTATAGTATTTTATTTACTGCTTGTCCTTTTTATAAAATAATGTGACAGGAATAATTTTTTAAATTGTGACAGTGGTCAGTTGGCAGATAGACTTCTTAAAAGCAACTCTGGGCTAATCGTGCTGGGGAAATGTTTTTCTTATACCTTTAACTATCTTTAATGCTCCATTATAGTCGGGCAACAAGTGTAGTCCCATGGGAATTTTAGGCTGAAAGCACACAACCGATAATGATTGTGTTGAAGGGACCTTAAAAAACATGAAAAATTTTGGTGGCACTTTTGTAACTTGCACCGAGTGGTTTTGTGGAGATTTTTAAAATGATGTAGCATGGAAACGAGGCTCTGGCATTAAAACGGCCATAACTTTCCATTATTTTTACCAAATAACACCAAGTGATTAAGCTGATGTTCTATCATTTAAGCTATCCCCAGTTACAATACCATGCAGGATGAAAACAAGGGTCTAAAAATACAAATTATAGCAATACATAGATATTTCTATATTTGGGTCTGTGTGGCATATCACCTTTATAATAATATTTATATAGCACCTATCCAAAAATCTGCTCCAGACATACAACACTAGCAAAAACAATGAGGTAAACCAAGAGCTTAGGTTGGCACCGGATGGCGCTGTACAGTCCACACCTTGATACTATTTAACATTTACAATAACTTTAAATAATATCAGTATAACTTCAACCTTACATGGACAACAAAACTGAACACTACAATATGAAATTAACAATGTGCACAATGGCCGCTGATTCAGGTGAGCTCATCCGCCCTTTGACAGGTCTTTTTTTATTCCTGCTGGTTGTCACTCCTCCCTGTTCACCACTGAAGAAGCTGGTGGGAGAGCCAGTTTAGATGTCAACCACCTGTCCATGTGGTAGGTAGTACTTGTTACATGTACATGTTGCCAGTAGCAGGTTCCAACCTAACCTGACTTATATCAGCATCTCAGCATACAGTAACAAAAAGGTTGTAGTTCTCGTGTAAGCTGTCTAGTTATCACTTACATCACTCTCATAATCTAAATTGTCATCGGCTTCTTCATCTTCATCATCTACCAGGTTATCACACGTCATCCATATGTGGTGAGTAGCTGTTCAAGTCAGTGCAGTTGAGTTGGACTTTCCAACAACTGCACCTATGAGATGAACATCAGCTTTTTGTGTAACCACACTTAACCAACTGGGTGACGGCTGCTGGTGAAGGAGGTAGTAACGTCATGTCTGTTACTCACTTTTTGTCTTCTTACTTCGAGCCAAAGGCTTCT
>NC_090892.1:638566-658566 GCF_036669925.1 Montipora capricornis
AATTTCAAAGCTTCAGGGTCCAAAATTGTGACCAGCTGGTCACCAATGCAACTGAAAGTTGAGCCTTGGCAACCAGAATTTTCATGACAGTCCTCAGTTGGCAACTGATCATGAAGTCTTTTAACCTTCCGTCCAACTACGCCAGCGATCAAAGAAATAATTTATTTTTCAATCAAGAAAATTCATGCAGTAAGGAAGAACGATTCCCATAAAATTACCCACTTGATACTTGATATTGCACGTCTTTGAAGTCTTTTGTCCACTGCGTTCATTATGCCCAAGACAACATTATTATGTTAATTTTGAATAAATTACTTACAGCTGTAGCTGGAACTTGGCTCTAGATCTTTGACCCGTGTATAAGTCGAGGGCAATTTTTGGAGATTGTTTTGCGGCCATAAAAGGTTGACTTATACACGGGTAAATACAGTAATTACAAAAATGTTATTATTCTCCTTATCTGTGCTCGTTTATAACTAAAGTACTCAAGGCTTCTTTGCATTATTTGCAATAATATGAACGGCTACCTGTACCTTTATTCGCAACCTGTATCTTATTCCCAATGCTAAGTTTATTTGAGTCATTATTACATGGTTACAAACAAGATGGCAAACATACATAGCAAAGATACACGACCTAATCTAATTTTACAATAAACTCATCATTATCCAAGGCTGTGCTCTAACCGTGCCCAGTCGCCTGAGGCGACTAACATTTGGCTTCAGGCAAGAGAGAAAAATTACCCGGTTGCCCGGCCGGGCACTCTGGCTTATTGTATTTATAGCAGATAAGGCGGCTAAAAATTTTCATATGCTGGTGGTTACAGTTTACGAAACCTCTAGGAAAATTTTTTTTCTTTGTATGGAACAATCGGTTCAAAGGCCGTTCCATGTGATTTCACATGTAACATAATCCGTGACTTTGCACGTGACGGCCGGCGGCCGCACAAATTTCGATTTTCTCAAAAAACGGCATTAAATTTGGAACGTGGAGTTTGGCAGTTCTTGGTTATAGTTTTAATTGTTACTTCTGCTGTGCAATTTACATTTGTGTGAACCTAGGAATCGCAGTTTATGCAAATTTAATATTTTCACGATTTTTCGTGGTCGCGCCTGCTTGGCTAAGATACATTTAGGTTACAGTTGTTTTTCCCCTGTACATGTATATGAAATAACGAGATAACAAAAGGGAAAGATATCATGTTATTTTTAGTTGTTTTAGAAACAGAGCAATCCCGCGTTGTCTTTGATTCATGACAAATCATTGAGTGCCCTAAACAAATAACGCTGTGACTGGCGCTTCGACCAAATCCACAAAAAGCTCATTCCACTAAACATTTTACTGATAATATAAGGAAATTAGTTTTGTCCTGTAGCGATAATTTTCGTCCAGATCAAGATGACTTGCTAAACAAAAATTTGATAGCTTTTGAGCCGCCGTGGTTTCATTGTTTCACGGCAGTTTTCACAAAAGCTTCACAGGAATCTAGCGGCACTGATTCACGTTTTGAAAATTTATTTTCAACCCAACTAACCAGTAAAAAGGTTTACCTGTATTAGACCCAAACGTTTTTACATAAACCTGTCACAATCGATCTTTACTTTTTCACTTTTAAACCTTAAAAACATTGGTGGCATTGCCATTTTTCTCAAGTATGGCTTTAAAAATCTGACGGGTTGCCAGTTTTTCTTGCATTAGCAGAGCAGTAGCAGCAATGCTTCGTTGACAGAGAGATGGATGAAGATCTTGTTGCGTTGCTGATCTCAGATAATTAATTTAAAAAGAATTAATAAATTCAGGCGACCCATTGGGAGGGCTGGGCACCCCAGCTGAAATGCTTGGGAGCCCGAAGGGCCCCCCGAAATTTTCCTTAGAGCACAGCCTTGTTATCACTTTTCATTTCTCAAGGAAAGAGTATGCCCGTCATTGCACCACAACTTCACGAGGTCACGGGTTCAAACCCTGTTGAAGTCCTGAATTTTTCAGGCTTCTCTACGCAATTCTAAAAATTGCATTCATGACTGCGAAGATCATAGCTTCACTTGACATAATCTATTATTCAATATTATAATTTTCTCCTTAATTAATAATAATAACAAAATTTTATGATAATTAAGATAATATGATAATTATTATTATTATTATTATTATTATTATTATTATTATTATTGTTGTTGTTGTTGTTGTTGTTCCAAAATGATTACTATTTTAGGTTTAGATTATTTCTTTTAATTAGATAGACTGTATAATTATACTCAAATATTACATAAACTTTATACACAGCCCCATCCATTTAAATCACCAAGATATTATTCCACTCGTGTCGACAAGAATGGATAACTCAGTCGTTAGAAAAACAATTTCAGAAATACTACAGTGACATTACAGAGTCAAGTCGACGGAACATGTAAGTGTAGACAAATTTTCGTAAACAGGGCTCTCTTCTTCTGGGCACCTGTGAAACAACAAAATCAGACAATGTAGGGTGCATAGTAAGGCCCCTACAATTAGTTTATGGTATTCTACTTAATGTTCAAAATTAAAATATACACAAGAGTAAACATTTGCACATATTAGAATAAGCTTCTAATTCATTCTAACTCAATTACTATTAATGATGATTAAATTATTATTAACTTTAAATTAAATAATACAATGTCTGCTTCATAGCAATCAGATTAACCAGGATTTTATTCACGGAACTTTTTCAGGGGAGGCCATATTTTTGTCTTTTCCTTAGCAACTGATCAAGTTATCTATTTTGGAACATTAAAATGTGGTTTTGGTTTAAGAGTATATGCATACACTGTAGGTGAGGTTTGGTACCTTATTGCCTTGTTGGGGTTTCTATAAATGGCTTCATGGCTATTAATTTTGTTAGTATCTATACATGTAAATACTGTAGCCTTGCAAGCTTTAACTTTAAATATCAAACTGGATGCATGCAATTTAAAGGTTTATTCCCTTCATTTTAGTTCGAAAAAAATAAGCCAGCGTGGTACTGTAAGTGTTCCCATGGGAAAAACAAGCTGTGAGGTTTTCTGCTTTGTCAGTGCACTCAAACTGGAGCAAAAGACTGTGGGAATGCTCACCCAATATACCGGTAATTATAATAACCTCCATGTTTTGAAAAAACCATTTTCCTGTGTACAGGGCATCTGATTGGGTTTATGGTACAGACTGGTCATCTTAAGCTGTTCCCAAGAGTTTATTACACTTAGTTTGGCTTTTCAGCGATAGACTTCCTTGCAATTTTTCATTAAAAAATAATATTAATTATGGTCCAATAATGAAATGTTTCAGTTATAGACATTCCCTCCTTTTCTGGTTATAAAATCAACCCAGTTTACACCATACTTTAGATTGCTCATGTAAAGTCAAGAAAACCTCATCTCAACATTTTGAGGAGATTTTGTCTTTTCTAACAGTACTGTATTTTTGTTTGGTATTAGAGCTGTCTCTTGTGGAGGGTCGTGGCGACCAGTCTGGTTTGTGACGAGCCGTCACTTGAAAAGTCGACCCGACTTTTGGAAATGTTAGGTGGTGAGAGACTAATAAAAAATCCTGTATGTGAAATGCTGGAGGTGGTGAGGCGGCCTGAAAATGGTGACAGTTGACGACCCAACTGTTGGTAATGTCAGGTTGGTAATGTCAGGTGGTGAGAAAAAAACTTGCTTGTGAAGTACACTGGAAGCCGTGAGGCCATCTGAAAATGATGACGGGTCGTGACAACCCGTCTAGTTCCTGACAAGCCGTCAGGTAAAAGTCGACCCGCCTTTTAGACATAATTATCAGGTGGTTAGAGACTTTAAAATGAACTTGATGAGATGAACACTGGATGCTGTAAGGCCGTCTGAAAATGGTGCTAGGGCATGACGACCCATCCAGTTCGTGATGAGTCGTCACTTGAAAAGTTGACCCGACTTTTGGAAATGTCAGGTGATAAGACTAAAGAGACTTTAAAAATAATTTGTGTATGTGAAGATATTGGAAGCGGTGAGGCCGCCTGAAAATGGTGACGGGTTGTGACCACCCATCTAGTTCATGACGAGCCATCATGTGTAAAGTCAACCTGATTTTTAGTCACGTAAAGTGATGAGAGACTTGAAGATAGTAGAGGCTGTAAGGCCGTCCAAAAATGGTGACGGGTTGTGCAGTGACGACCCAAATTTTGGAAATGTCAAGTGGTGAGAGACTCAAAAAAACGTGTGTCTGTGAATGTTACGAGTTCGATGTTTTTGAGGACAGGTACCTTGCAAACTAAACTGAACGCAGGGTTGTCGGAACAACAACAGGAAGACTTATTCCAAAATGAACGTACTTTCCACAAAGTAAAACTCTAAACAGCACGTACTCGATAAACTTACACAGCCTCCACCAACTTGAGTAAACACTGCTTTTGTCACACTGGACTAAACACGGCTAACGCCAACTCTCTTCGCTTGCGAAAACTAGTTTAAAGTCTTGCTTGGACTCATCTACTTATATAATCTTACAATAAGATTCTAGAAATTTCTGAAACATTACAGAACATATCGATTTAGAAACGCTTATGCAAGATCCTAAAAATAAACAAGCTACGAACTCTCGCAGAGCTTCTAGAAAGTAACGCTAGTCACGCAATGGTATTTTTTCGTAACAGTGAAGTTTGGTGAAATTTTGGCAGTAAGGTCGTTCCTGGGTTTATGAAAAGCAAGTTTTAGAGGCAGTTTTGGTAAACTACCATGTGTTGGGAAATATTCTGCTTGTTTAACATCGTGTCAGTCAATTTATCATTGAGGATAACGGTTGAAATTGCCTGTTAACCATTATTACACAGATGTATCTATGGTATTATAATTTTCAGAAATAAAACAGTACATGTAACTCTTTTCAGTTAAGATCAATTTGCCATTTCACTAATAGTCCTGCATCATTTGCTTCGCATGATTTCATTCCACCGGGACACCATTGTTTCTGTATTTATAAATATAATTATGTTAATCGTTTGCGATAATCACGTAATATTGAAGCGCTAGTCTCTAAGGTGAATTAAACATATTAAAGAGACAGGATAGTAAAAAGCATGGCGGCTGTAAGCTTACAAAGGTGGCTGGAAACAAATTTGGCAGGACTGTGTTGTAGGTTTGTTATTGTGTTTGATCCCATAAGAGTGTTGTGTTAAAAACTAAAAAACTGCATTCTTCCAACAGATTAGCATTCCAATAAACAAAATGATACGTGAAATGAATCATATACTGAACTGCAGATATGGATGCAATTTGCATAGAGAAGCCTGAAAATTTCAGGACTTAAGCTGGGGTTTGAACCAGCGCGACGCTCTAACCAAATGAGCTATGAAGCCACTTACATTGCGAGCTGGTCATTTGTGGGTTCTAATTTCCTGTGAGGAATGAATCAATACAAACAAAATGATAATTATATGAAAAGAATGATATACTCCGGGGAGGGGGAAATTAGAACCCACAAATGACCAGCTCCCAACATCAATGGTTTCATAGCTCAGTTGATAATCTTGAGCGTCGCACCGGTATCACAAGGTCACAGACCTGTTCAAACCCTGTTGAAGTCCTGAATTTTTCAGGCTTCTCTACGCAATTGCTACAATTGCATCCATAACTGCGAGGATCATACATGTACCTTCACTTGATTTCATATCCGCAGTTCAGTATATGATTCATTTCACATATCATTTTGTTCTGAGATTCACTCCTCACAGGAAAATTACAACCCACAAATGACCAGCTCCCAACATCAGTGGCTTCATAGCTCAGTTGGTTAGAGTGTCGCACCGGTATCGCGAGGTCACGGGTTCAAACCCCGTTGAAGTCCTGAATTTTTCAGGCTTTCCTACGCAATTGCTAAAATTGCGTCCATAACTGCGAGAATGACAGCTTTTTAGTAGATTAGCATTTCGTTTTTTTCATGAAAAGTTTAAATCTGTTCTCAACTGTCTGTTTGGCCTCAACAAATAAAAACTGCATTTTGGAGAAAGCCAATTGGTGATCGAGCTGCGTTTAAATTATTGAGCTTGCTTTTCCTTGGGAACAGGTGTTCTCCGTGTCTGTTCATGATCAGGTGTGTGGATAATGCTGTCCCAGTTTTGGAGTAACAAACAATTGGCGGAGAAACGAGCAAGACAATAATTATTTGATTTCATCTTCAATAACACATATACCAAGAAACACTCCTGGTTCTACTACGACCTCGATTACCAGAAGGATCTGTACTTGGATGGTACTCATACAGTGATGATACTAAAGTCGTAACCAAGTAGCTTCAACTTTCCAGTAATAGTCACTGGACGCCTTGATGGCGCTGTGACATTGCTCACGCTCCTGAGGTGAGAGAGCCCAAGTTCAAGTCGTGGGTCAGGAAAGTCTTTTCAGGTTGCTACAAATACACCTCACGGGATACCAGAATTTTAAAGAAAAACAATTCCATTTGTGACTACGAAGACTGCGACAAAGAAAAAAACAGGAATGGGCCCAAATTGTTACCGTGGCTGCCTACGGCATCCCATAGAATGACTTGCATGGTTTTAGTTTCTTAGAGTGAAAAAGAACAAAATTAGTCTTCAAAATACTGAAAGCTAGCTAATCTATTAGATTTCATCCACTCAGCCACTGCATGGAGCCCTTGATTTAAGATTAGTTCAAGATTATTAAGATCTTTACTTTAACAATATATATTAGTATCATCAGCAAATAAGTGGAAACTTAGCAATTTCGAGGTGTTAGGTAAATAATTATTAATGTATAGAAAAAACAACAAGGGTCCAAGAACCCTAAGGTACTCCACAAGTGATTGAGAGAGAATCAGATTTACAGGTGTATGGCCATTGATACATAAGGATTGTTCTCTATTGAGCAGATACCAGTAAGTAAGGGAACTTTATTTAAGTGTCTAGTCATTCTAGCACTGGAGCACTAATTGGGGACACTGATTAAAACCAGTCAGAGGCTTTACCTCTTATTCCATAACAATTCAGTTTCCTAAAAGATTGGAATGATTAACTGTGTCAAATGCCCTTTTTAGATCAATAAAAATAACTCATTGTTGTCAACTGAGTTATGGATTGATTCAGTAATTTGTATCAGTGCATGATTAGTTGAGCACTTTTGCCTAAAGCCAAAGTGAAGTGGATAAAGGATATGATATTCAAGATAACCATAAAGGCGCTTAATGATAGCCTTTTCAAATTTTTTACTGAAAATAGACAGGACTCATATAGGCCTATAGTTATCTTTATCTTGCCTAGAGCCTTACTCAAAAACTGGGGTAACTTTTGCCAGTTTAAGTTTATTGGGAAAAAAAGCCACAGAGAGTAGAGTCACTGATTAGGGTTGAAAGAAGTGGGGAAATAAGAGTATGAATTTTAGCAATGTGTAGTTCCAGAAAATATCCATACCCCATCCATAGAGGGCTTTTTGTTCATTAGCCCCACACCCCTTTGGAATTTCTTTTCCAAGCAGTGCTCATGAGACCCCACCACCCCTTGGAATTTCCATGATTTTTCCACAAGGTTTCTGTACCCCCTGGAAAGCATATTTTTCACACATGCTGTGGTTAGACACATTATGCTGGCATAATTTTGGGCATAATGGCATAGTCAGAGCATTAAGCATAACGCCGGCATTATGCTACAAAACTAATATTTTCATGTTACCTGAATCGGTTGAGAAAGTGGGTAGGTTTTCAGTTTGTTTTATTTGATTGACTTTACATTTTAAAAACCCTCTGGAAAGAGGAATGTTTGTGAACCCCCTCCTCTTTAGAAAAATTTCACTTTTACACCCCACCAACCCTCGGAATTCTGTGACCCTCTGTGGGGAAGGTAGGGTATTTTCTGGAACCACACTTTGGGACTGGAATACTATAGGGACCAATGGATTTGTTCTTGTCCATTTGAAATAAAGAGGAGAGGAACATGAATCAGGAAAATTGCCCTTCAGAAAAGAGGTTGGACAACAGTTCCCATGTGGAACGTCTTTGTCAGTGTCTTTACTCACATTGAGAAAACTTATTTAAAATGTTTTATTTTTAAATTTTTTTATATTAAAAATGTTAGCAATAGCACAGGGATTCAGCGCTCGAAAAAAACCTCATCCTGTCGTCCGGGACAAGTAGATTTCAAGCTCGGGCAAGCGACTTTCTCAGACCACTTGCCTGCCGGGCAAGCGTCCACTCATTCATTTAAATTAACAGAACAATGTAGGCAATTGAAATCACCCGAAGTCTACGAAATAGTAAGATATATTTTATGTTGTACAGTACTTTCTTCTCTACACGTGAAGCGCTTAATATTACAGTGTAATTACCTGAATACCAGACAAGTTTTCATGTCTCAAATAATGTTCTGCATGAGTGATAATTCAGTAGCGTAATTAATTTGTCATGTTTCATCACTCCAAGGGTCAGGTTTTATTCCGAGAATTTGATGAAGGAGCTGGAAAGTTGAAGTAAAAACCTTTTTTTCTTCACAATAATAAATCAGGAATGTTTGAAAGTGAAATTTGAGGAGCTGTAGCATTCTCATCACAGACGTGAATTAACTTAATTACATCTTATTTATCTTGCCCATGAAAGTTAGCCATTTACGGACTTCATACCTCGAAATTCTTCAAAACTTTGGAAAGGAAGATATTCTCCTGAATGGAAAATCCACTACCTTCAAGGAATAAATTAAACTCTGAGATAAAAGTATATGCATAGTTTCCTACCATGTGACCTTTATTTACCACGGTCAACTTTCCTTCTCAGCTTTTTGTATGGTTCACAAAAGATAAGGCGCTCTAACTAAGAGAAAAGTAAGGGGCAAATTGATGTTAAGTGACCCAGCAAAATGTTGAAAAAGCCTTCCATCAAACAAATAAAAAGTTTGTCAAAGAAAATCTGAATTCTTATGCTGTTGTCAGCTGGCTTTCTTTCGCAGGAAATTTCTTCGTGCAAAATGGATTCATGTAGATAAGTAAGAGAAAATGAAGATAACCGAATAAATGATACATGTATGAATGTGAACCTAAAGTATTCTGAAATTGAAGGCGATCTCAAGCAAATACAGAGAATTGATTTAGTTGCATTTTCCGTACAAGAAAGCGAGCATTTAATTCAAAGAAACATGTGAACATTTAAATTAGGCTAAAAAAGAAAATGTAAATTACATAAATGACATACATGTATTACTGTACTTTAATTGAAGATTTAATAACTCTGGATCACCAAAGAGACAGATCTTACTCCACTTGAAATTTGGTTCCATTTTATCAATGAATCACTCTTTATGCAACCATGTTTGTACAAAATCTAAGAAGATCACAATCTTCACAGAGTATCCCCTGGTTCACAGAAGTGACTATTCAAGTCAGTTTTACCTCCTCTGGGATGAATTCACATCTAAATGCAGCAATTCACTTGCAACCGTTTGAGAAAACACATGAAACTGAAGTCTGTAATCTTCTAGTATCAATTAACTTTGAAAATTGTTGACGATACGATATCATTGTTAACAGAACTTGGACATAACGCTCTTCTTTTTTTAATAGTCCCTTTTAAAAGGGTTCATATTAAAACAATCTTGGGTCTCTCTTTCTTTTGTGTGAATAATTAACGAACTGGGCAAGTGGATGAGCCTGTCGGGCAAGTGGGTTGTGAGGTTTGCTTGCCCATGGGGCAAGTGGGCTGTGAGGTTTGCTTGCCCATGGGGCAAGTTGGAATTTCAATTTTTTTGTCAACAGTTTTCCCACTTTCTAAAATACTGGGAATGTAATCAGCTTTAACTTTACTACTGTTGATTATTCCAGACCACATTTTTTTCATATAATTCTTATTGTTAACACAAAAAGTAATTCTTAACCCATTGACTCCCAGAGGTTCCCCATGGTGTTAGACAGAGTAAAATACTAAGTCTGGCCGGTTTAGGCTGGTTTGGGTGTTAAAGGATTAAAATAACCAGATTTGCTCACTTTATCACTATTCCTGAATTTCTTATGAAAGTATATCAAATTTGGATTTAAATGTTTTTTCCTAATAATTTTGGAATAGAGCTCATCTCTATATCATATTTTAGCAAGAATTATTAAAATTGCTTAGTAATCCAGGGTTTAGTGGATAACTTAATTGAACATTTGGAGAGCCTTCTACCTGGTACATAATAATTTATAAATTGAGATATCTAATCATAGAAAATATCAAATTTAGTATTAGCATCCGTATTATCACTTGAGATGTTAGTCCAGCCTAGAAGTGAGAAATCACTAATAAATTTCTCTTCATCAAATTTGTAAAGTCACTTTTATAACAATTTTAAACTTTGTAGTTTACTTTAAGATTGTTTACAATAAGGAATTGAGGAAGATGATCAGAGATTTTTGTGACTAGGATACCAATAAAGACATTCATAGCATAAGTATTTGCAAATATAATTATCGCTGAGGGTTGCTGATCTTACAGTCAGTCGTAAAACATAAGGTAAAAGAAAGTAAGAGTTAAGCATTAATAAGAAATCATTAGTCATCATTCTGGATTACTTTCACAATTTACCATGTTAATAAATGATAATAATTAATGAACAATAATTATTTAGATGAACATTGATGACAATGAATTATTCATTGTCATCAATAATTTATTCATCTAAATAGGAACATACACAATGAATAATTCATTGTTTACATGTATGTTCCTGTTTGGTTTCTTTGGTGTTCAAAGTAAGTCTCCTGAAATGACTATTAATACTAATTCTCTTTTCGCCGTGATGGTTAAATAAGTTAACGTTAAAGTGCATCTAAAGCTACATGTCAAACGTGTATTTTGAACAGCCCATTTAGCTACTTGTGAAACCTACCACTCAAGATAATCCCATCCGAGGCCCTGTACATGGGCAAATAGGTTTGTCAGAACATGAAGGGAGATTATTGGGTGAGCATGGCCAGTCTAACATTTCCACTTGCCTTATTTTTTTACCCAGGCAAATCAAGCAGAAAGGTTTGTTTGTTTCCAAGCCAAACTAGAGAATTCTTAACCCACCACAACTATTTTTTTTTAATATTTCTGGTTTTTGAAAATACAAAGTTCCTGTTGGTACAAAATGAGCACCCTGCACAGCTGAGTGGTGCACTGAAAAGTTTTGCTGCACTGGTCACGTGAATAATAGATTATAATACAGAAACCAAAAAATACTTTAGTTTACACCCTAATAAAAGGCGCATACATGATTATTCTCTTCCAGAAACAATTTCTTTGCTAATAAAAGGAGTTATAAGGACAAATAATTCAAAACTTTAAGTCATAATATCACAGCACAACAACAGTTTTCATATCAATGATGAAATGGTATATGAAATGAATCATATCATATCATATCACATCATATCACATCACATCACATCACATCACATCACATATATCATATCACTGATTCACATACTTTTTCAAATTCAATTGACCATGCATTGCAAAAAAAACTGTAGCAAGCCACCTTAAACCCTAGATTTTCCTTGAACTTCAGAATGCAGGGTTCGACACCTGGCTACCTGCATTACTAGCCACCGGACTAGTGATTTCTAGAATTTACTAGCCCGAAGCAAAACTTGGTAGCCCGGATCAATTTCCTTTCCCCAAACACGCAAACCTTACTCTAAACTTATTGGCATTTTTTCTTCCATTGTGATAACAATGTGTTATTAAGGAAAAAGCTCACAAAATGTTCGTTTCACATTCACCTGTGCACGCAGGGAAGGCTAACCCTGGAATGCCAGTGCACAAGCCATGGGAAGCTCGCTTTCCACGATGGATTAAAAGTTCTCTTTCTCTGAGTGCTCTCATAAATCTTACTGCTTTCCTGTCTAAGTACTCATACTTTCAGTTTCGGCCGCTTTCCCCTTTTTACATGGTGGCGCCTCGTAATTTGTCAAAAATCGCTCCATCTTCACAATCGCTTCAAGTGCGAAGCGATGGTGCGAGGCGATGTGCAAGACATCACAACATTGGTAGGGAGAAGACTGGGGAAGACATTAACCATTAGTCTGGGAACTAGCGATGTTTACGAACGACACGCAAGATAAAAAAGACGCCAGAAGATGATAGATTTATGTTCTCTTTGTAAAATTATTGCTAGTATTGTTACATTTTAAACTTTCTTGTTTTTTTTAATCAACTGTGGACTTCAAACTAAAACTAATCATATCTAGTTTATTTCCATTTTCCTACTAGCCAGCGGGCTATTAAACGTGGTTTTTTACTGGCTCGACAAATTTTTTACTAGCCTCAGGCTACCGGGCTAGCGGAGATGTTGAACCCTGGAATGTGATCTAAATCTGGAAAAAAACTCCATGAGTTTGCATGGGCAAAGCTTAACTTGTCACCTGACATGACAAACAGCTTTGCAAATCCAAAGATTGTTACCTCAACAGGCACAAAGCCAAATGTGTTTGCTCTAAGTACACAGATTGACCTTAAGACTGAAAGATACTATAGAAGAACAAAAACACTGACTTTTTAAGTATACATCAATGATGCACAAATCTCATAAGTTCCAAGCCAATTCTTTTGAGCACTAATGCCATGATACTAGAAATTATTAATGTCTTTGGTTGATCTAGGCTAAACTTTTCGGAACTAAGGATGGTTTCGGGCCAACTATCCTTTCTTCATTCTTATAAGTTACTATAAACTATAAATTATTGATATGGAAAAATTAAAATGCAACTTTATCCTTCAAAAAAGCTTTTATACCCAAGAAGAAAGATTGATAAGGACAGCAAACATTCAACCAACACCGCAAAATAAAATAAATTGTGTTAAACAAAAAAACACAACTTTTTGCTTTCTTCTGAAAGGGAAAACTTGAATTTAGCTTGGCCTTTATTTCAATTTCCATGCTCATTGTTTTGTTTTTGCATTAATAACATGTCCTCAATGTTTTAGTGTGAATGATTATATTTCCATTACATTCATTAATATTTTAAAACTTATTAGGTCAAAGTGACCTGGCTTTCCTGTCACTGTACCATGTATCTTGGCCATGTTTTCCAAAACAAAATTCACCCAAATTCAGAACATACTCTCCTTTTAAACCTTTTTCCAGAGGCCTCAAACTGCAGTATCAAGCACCCATCCATCACACACTGTTATCTTGTACATCAAGCCTAAACTAATTAGCACATGTCACCAGCTGATTAGGAGGCATCCATGACAAATACTTGTATATTGCCATTATGTATACAAACTGAAAGTCCTATATTTAAAATGGTTTGATTAAAGACAGAAAACAATAACATTGATCTCAATTTTCCTATTCCGGTTTTTTCCAACCTATCTCTTCAACGCTAGAAAATCACTGGACCAACAAAGTAATTAAGTCTTATTATCGGTTGCTTCGAGTTCGCTGTATCGTACCAGAAGTTGCTCAGTTATCGTCTCTACCAAAAAAAATAAGAAACTAACAGAATATTAAAAAATGAGGCCAAACTCAAGATAACGTCACACTACTTTAATACGAAAACATCTTATCACATCTAACACTTACTTTTTCCGTGCTGTGGTTGCAAGGGTTGTAATGCCATTCCATTCTCGCAACAGCCACCTCGAATTACAGAAAAAAAGTCTATTTGTCATTGAATCCCCACAAGTATTTTTGATGAAATTAACTGTGACACTTTAAGTGAAAACAATCCCCAAACGACCATATCTGGTGTTTCCAGGATCGACTTCATTGCGGAAATGAAAAAAGGTGATGAACTGAATGGAAAACTGCAGATTTTTCGTCGAGTTGGTTTTTTGAAGGAAATAAGATTTTATCCAGTCAATAATGAAAAGCTAAGTAAAACACAGAATTCACTATTCCTCCAGCATGTAAAGGTGTTTAAATATTACACTAGCTGTATGTACCCACCTGTGAATCAGCACTGCTTGTGTTGCAATCAAACTTTCATACATCAAAAACACCAGACCTTTCACCCAAAACTCTCGCTCTTGCTGACTGTGTGCTGTGCAAATGAACACAGTAACGCAAAATATCTCAGTAAATAACGACAGCGAGAAGGTTGACCGCTATGTAAATTAAAAACCGTTCGATCTTACCAACAAGGCTCAACGTTTTCAGCTTGAATTCCGTGCCATAAAAGATTGCAAGACAGCAGTTCGGATCAAGTCTTCGCGCCGAATCTGCATTTCTGTCAAAGTCTTTGGAACCTAAGCCCCTTCGAACTTCCTTGATCTCTCGAATAAAAACTACAAAATTAAAAGAATGAATGAAAATTAGATCACAACTACCGCTACCGGATGTAACTTTAATAATAAGAAGCAAGTAGCAAAATGGACTTTTCTCCCTGTGACAAGACTGCGCATAAAGGAATACCTGAGCCCTCCTCTCTTGCTCCTTCTTTCCTACACCAAACAAGCTGAAATTCTTCCATTTTCAACTTGAAGATCCTCAATTCTGGTGCTTGCCTTTTCCTGTTAGCGTAGAATCTTGTCATTGCGCTGCCTTCCTTCAAGGCCGTGATGATCGGCCCCATCTCTTCACCGATTCCAATTCCAGAAGCACTGCCCGGCGGAGGGGCATACACATTTTGTATCGCGCTCATTTTCAGGCGAAATGACTGGTTTCCATCAACTTCTTGAAATCGAGAGGACTTCAGGGAAGTTTTATGCTAATAATAATAGTGCTTGACAGTGCAAATTCATGGTCATCATCTGAATAAGATCACGTGATGACAATGGTCAGCGGTTGCGCTATCCTAAAAAAAGTTGGTACTTTAAGTAGGGTTATTAAAGTGTATTAAAGTACATACCCAAAAAAACAACCACAGTGACACTAGGAGCAGGAGTCCTATTTGACCGTTTTTCACCGTTCAATTACAGCGCGAATCGATCTTGTTGATTTGAACCCAGGGTAGGGGTGCTCGTCGAAAATATTGAAAAGAACCTACCAAGTACCTACTACCTCATGAACCTACCCTAAAGAGGTACCAAGATCCTGTCTTGTGGGCGTGGCATAAAATTTTTTGCACCCCTAAGAAGTACCAAATTATGGGTTTTAACTCGACAAAATATTAGTTAAAATTAGTTAATTGTCAAAAGTCTCCTGTCATAATTTTCCGGCTCAGTACCCTAAAAGGTACCCCTAAAGCACCCGCTGTGGACCTTTTGAGGCTGAACCCTAAGAGGTATCAAAACCGCTTTTTTAACCCCTAAAAGGTACGACGAGCACCCCCGTCCCTTTTATGTGGGAGTCCCTCCCCCGGGATTTGAATCACCGTTCGTGATCAAACAATCGTTTTACGCTGCGGTTGAAATCCTATCCGCGAAACGAAAGCCGCATACAGTAATGACTGTGGGCTTGTCACTAGTGGTGTAACAGTCACTAACAGTATAGAGATAGACTGGATGAAAGCGATTTCGGTCAAATTTTGAATCGAAAATTTGGATGAAAATGCCTCGTTTCCAGCAGTTAGTGTGGAAACAATAGTCTCTCCCCAGTCGTAAAAAGAAATTAACCAGAAAGCTCATGAAATGCGTACAATGATAACCTGCGATCAGGCGTACTTTTCTTTAGACAGGGCGGAAATACGGGTAGCTTTGAATGTATGGGTAAGTCTGACGTGCAGTTAATTTCAGGTAAAATCTGATTGGCTCACATGACAACATCACTCTTGACAGGTGGGCGGCAGACGACTAGTTAAGAAATTGGCCATTTCCGAGTTCATGTCTACTTCCTCTTCCTAGCGGGTCTAAGTGCGAAGTTTTTGTGATGGTAATTAATTCTACTTTACATATGAATGAAAACTAATTTTCATAAGAAAAACTTGGCACTTAGACTCGCTTTGAAGAGGAGGCAGACATGAACTCGGAAATGGCCTATTGTATCAGACGTATCTTTTCCGCCCTGTCTAAATAAAAGTACGCCTGATCGCAGGTTAGTACAATGTGGACTGGAGGATACCGGTGACGGAAATGCGTCATCAGTTGTAAGAAGATAAATGGGAAGCGAAATCAACCGTTAGTAATCTTAAAACAGCTAATCGTGCGGTTTTGCACCAAGGCATGAAAACTTCGCCACGAACTCACAAGCAGGCCAATTTCCCAGCGGTAGAAAATGGGTATTGAGAACGGATAGAGTGGATTACATATTCAGCACATTTATCCAGTAAATATATTTGAATTTATCGTCAATATGTGGAAATTATCAAACGCATATCCGCGACATCGAATATTGACACATTTCGGCAACCATAGTGGCCACTTTGTTTTGGAAGAGTATCTTAGGAAAGCTGTTTTCCTGCAATATTACCGCCTGAGGTCGCTCGCAGGACTGCTATTGCGTTGATGGTGGGTTGGGCTGAAATTTCAATTTTTGTCAATTGATTGTGATGTGTTTGAAGCCAATTCCTTTGTCGGCCACGCTCACACTGAGCTTGAGGCGCCTGTGTTTTTACCGGGCTTCTTTGGAGTGTCGCTCAATAAATTCAAACTAAATATTGTGGCTTTTATGCGGTTTCCTTTCCGAATAGTTGATGGACATGCACATGATATTCCCACGCCATTACTGAAGATATTTTGAGTGTTTATTTACATTAGCAATAAAAAAGCGGAACCATCTGTCATATCACTTGTCACTAATTAGATTAACAATTTGGTAATTCTGAACCGCTCCACTGATTTAGGGGCCCTCGACATAATCACGTTGTCCCCGCTTAACGTCAACTACACGTTTAGGTCAGACCCCCCCCCCCTCCCCCCCTACTTAACGTCCACTTGAAATGTTGCTGCCCTAGAAGTCCCTGTCAGACTCCAGTCGCGACAGTTGATTAGGAATATTCACATTTCAATAAAAACAGTCATTTCACTAGGTTCCGCCGTTCCGCGGTCTACAGTTTCTCAAATTAGTCTCACCCTCATATGACGAAGATCGCGTAGTTGTTTACGGCCGCGGTGGCTGCCACTTGATCTTTGAATGGTAGTCTAATTCCCCGCCGTGATAGTAGAATTAACTAGACGCTCCACGAGCGTAAACTGGGTGTCTGTGGTACGTGAAAACTCGGAACCCGATGCTTTAATTTATTAACTCAACTGCATCCATGGCACTTTCCCTTTTAATTTTCATGTCAATTTGACTTTAGGTTACGTAAAGAATATACAATGAAAAAATAGAATGAGACCTACTGAGAAAAACTCTTACATTCGTATTTGTTTTAGGGTAAAAAGGTGCACAGGGTACTGTTTATATTTAAAATTGTAGTTATCGTTTCTATCGTCTTTTCAACAAATTTCAAACAGCTTCCAACGAAAGCCAGCACTTGGAGTCTGAGGTGTATATTACTCCTTCCTATGCCGCCAATTGATATCGATAATTATGTCAAGATCGGAACTTAGCTAAACTTCTACACGTCACATTTCGACTGGCCAGCGGGGCATGGCACCAAAATGTTACATATGAAGCTCTACATTTAAAACCAAGATTACATCGGAAAATAACAAAGTCATTCTTTAAAGGAACCTAAACTTAAAACTCTAAGCAAACCAATCAGTACCTCGCGCAACTGATTCTCCTCCTAGAAAATACAAGAAACGTTTTGAGCATGCTCGCGGAACAAAGAATTTTCTTCCTAAAATCAGGTCACCCTACATTTAATTCATACATCTTCTCGCGCAGCTAGAATTTGGTTATCTGGCATTCAGCGGGTATTCAAATATTTCGAATCTGTCAAATTATTACAATTATTTAATCTCAATTCTATAAACAATCTTTTGCAAAAAATACAGCGTGGGACTGTGGCTTGTATAATTTCAAATTCACATAGTACGATATGGTAGTAAATATATTTTGGTTGGAATAATTTCATAGTACTTACAATTATCTATAACATAACTTTTGGACATTTGAGTTACTCAAAATATTTCTTTGTACACACATTGCATGATTTGCCACCGCCTACGAAATCAAAGAGCATTGTCCGTCACAGGCGTACAGCAGACACGAAGCTTATTACATGTTTTTGCCTTCAGCGAAATCAATCGCTTGTGGTTTCACCAGACATCTTTCTTGTTTCTTGGTGATGAAGTATTTTTTTCAAACTAAAAAGATGTTTCAATCTTCTCTGTATCTTGACTGAATGGAGTTCGGAGGCTTTGTTAGAATCTTCCAGATATGCTCGCATAGTTTGTTCGTCAAACCTAAGGAAAATAAAAGTTGAACCCAAGAAGTAAGCATACGTTTGGCAAGAACAAAATTCCATTGTGTTGAAATGTAGTGAACAAGGTGTTAGGTTAATTGATTCCTTTTTCAGTCACCCTGTTTACCATAACTGCCTCATTCAAGCAGTAGTATTCCCACGGCATCATCAAAATGGAGGGTTGCATCCTACTGTATTCAAATTATATTTCAAATCACAGTGGTACATTGAAAGGTGAACAAAAAAACGAAGCAGGTAGTGTTAGTACAACAACAACTACTACTACAATAATAATAATAATAATAATAATAATAATAATAATAACAAAAACAAAAACAACAACAGTACGAAGAACAAGAAAGTGAAGAAGAGTCACGAATGAGAAATAAAATACAACCAAACAGCAATCGCACCTCAGTAGACACTCCGCCCTGTTTGCGTGGACTTTTCAGTCTACTATCCTCAGCTTCGCTGCTTGCTCCATTCCTGGGACTCGGTATTTCCATAGAATTTCGCCGTTTTGTTAAACTGTCAATATGTGATTTCATGTCGGATATCCTTTCAATAAACGAGCGCCTTCGAGGCGCCGTGTTATTTGAATCCTTGTCCTTAATGTTTCTGCGAAGCACAACTGGTGATTCAGCCACGCTTTCCTCTGGGCCGGTCGGAGATTTGTCCCGCTGCGCAAATTTGCCAAGAAAAGGCACAGATTTGATGCTAAAACTAGTTCCTTTCCCCTCCTCCTCGGGTGAATTACATTTCTCTTTACCAAGCTTGGATTCTGCCTTTTCCTCGGAACAATTACTCCTTCTTCTATCACCGAGTTTTTCCTTGCTCTCGAGAGCAATATTCTCATCTAGTCTTTCGATTATATTTGCATGTACCAGCGGTGATGTTTCACGAGACAATTTCCGCTGCTTGTTTCGTTTTACCGCATTTGACAGTTTTTCTTCGAGCGGCGTTGAAATGCAGCCATGAACAGAAATATCCTCTTCCGTTCCTTGAAGATTAAGATCGTGCACGCCACTGCTGCTAGAAGAATCCACACTTGAGGCAGTTTCCGTGCTAGCAAGAGACAAACGCTTTCGAGTTGTGCGCGGACTCGAAGGCGGAGAAAATGTTTTTACGAGTGAAGCCGGTGGGGAATTGACAATTGGTTGAAATGGTGTTGTTTGGTAAGGTGACGTATCCCCTGGCTGAGTACTGGGGATCACTAGAGGAGGCTGGCTTCCAACACTGATCCCTGTGGACGCTTCAGTCAAGCCATACTCTGCAAAAAGGAAAGCAGTCAATTTTTAGCGATTGTCTACACACTGAAGAATTTAAAATAGTCTCGGAAAAAAACACCAAAGACACTTAAATCGCGTCCCAGTCTCGCCCACGGAGCATTCGTTCAGCTTGAAAAGCGGTCCAGAAACAAATTTTCGCGCGCATCGAGTTCACTAATTTTCATTCTAAGGTGCCACCCTCCTCTAATAACTAAGGGTGAACTAGTGTGACAAAGGGAAAAAGGATAAACAACGTTCCCCCCCCCCCCCCCCCCCGACTTGTCTTTGCGTTCGAGCCCACGTACAAACCACTTGGTATCAAAAATAGGTCCCTCGGGGGACATATGATTACGGGTAAGGAATGTTACACCATTAACATTGTCTGTGTGATTGTTGACATGTTTTTGTAATGAACGTTGACAATGAATATATGGAATGCACGAAGATCATGGCAATTCAGTTTTCCGGATAAACACTGAATGTGGCTACTGTAACAGTTACAAAAACTGAGTGAATTTCGAAGGAAGAATGGATGCATTTATAGAGAAAATCAAGG
>NC_090892.1:661066-663566 GCF_036669925.1 Montipora capricornis
ACAACTTAGTTTTACGCTAAGACAATAGCCTGACCGCTGACCTGTAACACGAAAGTATCGTCTGGTTTTCTTCTTCGAAACCACAGTTCAAACTTGAGCCCGCTGTCTCCTACGTTTTCCGTAAGACCTAAATCAGAGGTCTGAAAAGAAAAGAGAAAAACGATTATGATCGCAATACGACTAAATACTTGACTATTTCCGGTAAAATGTCCGTTTCACGGGAGCCCATCTCAAGCTCAGCCAGCCGAGCATTTCATGTGGAAAAGTGTATGGAGTGGCCGCGCAAAATAAGGGAACAAGAGCACGCCCCCAGGCTGACGAGAGTGAGGGTAATGGTTAGGAAAAACAGGAGAGCGCAGAGTCGCCGGTTGATTCTTCTACCAGGCAAGCTTATCAAAGTGGTGACTCCGACAAGATTGGTCAACATACTACAACATCAATTGGAATACCATTACCTTGAGCGAATTCTTGTAGTAAAACAGATCCACAACTCCAGGCTGTTTCTTGACCTTACTGAATATCACCAAGTCATCCAACAGGAACACTCGTCGATGACTCTTCTTTTTCCCGTTCCATACAATGAAACTATCCTGACGCAACAGCCGTCCTTGATCCTTCACATTCATCTGCCAAAGGCACATTTACAGTAATCAAATCTATGCTGCAAAATACCCAGATGTCATTATGAATGTGAACGTTACAGTTTCAGCCAGATGGGACGAACGAGTCAAGATTCATTTAGGGACGTCCTTCATCAATTTGTTATGAGACCATTTTCTCACAAATTCCGGTGGTACATCTTACGATTGTTTGACTAAAATGCAAGAGGTAACAAGGGAGGAGACTGATGATTACGAGAGACAACGCACGTAACGCACATAAATCGTGCAGTTCTTTAATGAATATGAATATAACAAGACTTGCCGCACTTTTCGATTTTTGGGACAATTACGGCGTGAGAACAACGCTATACTCACATCACAGCCTCTAAGCGAGTCCATGGCCAACAGATCATTTCCATGCCTTAGCTGGTACTTCACCATTTCCTCCGCAGCCTGTAAATAGAAACAACAACGCTACGTGTTACTTTTTAGGCGAATCTTTGTTTGCAGTTTTTGCATCATTAGCAGTATAAGCCCATCGTTTTTTAATCTATCAGCCAAAATATTTCACTGCTTGCAGAGTTCTCTTTTCTTTTTGCGTTTACTGGGCTGACGAGTACGGGAAAAGAGAGCTCTGCCATGGGTCGAAACTCACTGTGTTGGGCATGCGTGGAGGTCACTTAGTGACCAAATCCACACGTGATACTTCATGTTGTTTGGGCTCACTTAATAACAGCTGGCTCAAGTCACAGTCAGCAAACATATGGGTCATGTGGTGCCATATAAGGGGTTGTGGACGGCGGTTGGATCAAAGTGTGCTACGAGCCAAGGCAGAGGTCTCTTTTCCCGTACTCGTCAGCCCTGCGAACGCAAAAAGGAAAAGAGACACCTGCCAGCAGGGAACCAAAAATTGAAAGTAAAATGCTTAATGAGATATCTCTGAAACTTTGAGCGCAATTTACCAGATAATCTCTCAGTAATGACGCGATGAAAATTATAAATTTTACAAAGAATGTACGGGCTCAGAGCTCTTCTGCCACCCAAGAATTTATCGGTTTTTGATGGCTAATAAATCGCACGTTATCAAAGCCAAAAGGCTTGAAACTGGAAAGTTAATTAAGTCTAACACGTTCTTTTTCCCTTTGAAGTCAATTCGTGTATAGCATGATGCCTCCTGTCAGCAAACTCGTATGTTTATGAGACAAAATGAAAATAGCGACGTCAGCAAAGATTCGCCCATTGATAAAGACGCACACAAAACCGAGAGTAGTTTCCTGATCACCAGGCCATTCTCCACAAGTGAGACGCTATCGCCTTATTGTCAACTGAGGAATGCCATCGACATTTCCCTACCTTTGGGCTTCTTGGTTGGTTGAATTTAAAAAACCTAACGTAACATCACAAGGAAAGTCGAGCAAGAAAAAATGTTACCTTCAGTTCAGCGATTTTTGGATGTCCTGTGTCCAGTGCCTTAATCATGTCCTGAAATTCAAGCACAGACTCCACTTTTTAATCAAGATACTTTGACGACACGAGGGTTGTCAGTCATGTAAAGGACCTTACCCGCAGAAGCAAACTGTATTTCCCCATTCTCTGAACAGGTTTAATGAGGTAACTTCCCAGATCAAGCTTGTCTCCGAGTTCTGTTTGGCGAGCCTGAAAAACGCACAAAGCCATTCCTCATTATTACAGACGAAACGTTTCGCCAAGGTCTATTTTGGCGCCATAGCTCTTTAGTATCTTTACAACGAAGAAGTTTACATTTTGGGAACATAAAAAAACCAACATTTTTGAGCCAAGTGAATCCGTTTTAAGACCGTCGAGGGGTTTGATTCTTTGCAGCACAATACTCTGAATCGAGTAAATGTGAGTGCGACTAATCACATGTAAACGTTATT
>NC_090892.1:668566-673566 GCF_036669925.1 Montipora capricornis
TCTTTGTAGTGTTTCTTGTCTCTTGCGCAACATATCCAAGATTTCCTTGTAGCGCGTCAGTATATTCTCCGCCTCTTTGACCAAGTTGGCGCTGCCAAGGTTTGTAGCCAGTTCAGAGATTCGGTTGAGTCTGCTCTCACTCCACACTGGACTTTCCTTAAGGTATTTATCCAATCCGCGACTCAGCGCAGTCACACCTTCCAGGTGAAGAATCTCTTCCATATTCATCATAGCCATTTCTTTCAGTGTAGACATGGACCATTCAGATGCCTGTACACAAAACAATTTTTGGATTATCCTTTGTTTGCATTATTATTATTATTATTATTATTATTATTATTATTATTATTATTATTATTCTGCTGAAACAAAAAAGGGGAAAATCACCTGTTCAACCAGTTGATAGAACTCCAAACACGAGTTAAGCCGTTGTCTTCTGTGCTCAAGTTTTCTGCAGAACCTCCTGTAAGTCTCCTCTAAAGATCTCTTTCTCTCTTTTATTCCAATTCCATCATAATGTCCCCCTTGAAACATGCTACTGCCTTCCTCCAGAATATTTTCTACTCGGTCACAGTAACACTGCAAAAGTACATTTAAACAAGTTACAATTTTGCCCTTATTTTACAAAATCACAACTAAATAGATTTGCTTTTGTGTCTTTGTTTTAGTACAACTTCAAAAATGAAAATTTTAGGGCAGGGAAAAGCTCTCGCTCTCGTAAACGTCCCGCTAATCTTTGGTCAAGACGTTCGGGCTGTTAAACTCTGCAATATTTCGTACAACGTTATGTCGAAACCCGATTATGAAACAAATTGCTTGCAACATATAACGGTATCGATTGCAAGTGTTACAACACTCTGGCGTTTTAGAGGGTTTCTTAAAAGTGCATTTAGCTTCACACTGTAAACAGATTGACAATAAGACATGGTGAAAGAGGCAAGTGATCCTCAGACGTAATTACGACAATTATGGAACGGTCTCTTAGACACCTAAAAAAATTCAGGTGGGCTTGTGATGCCGGTGCAAATATATGCATTTATTTCATTCAATAAGACATGGTTTGATGCTTCTTTGTTTGAAGAATAGTTCGCAAAATATGAAAAAATATAAGTTACATTCTTTATTCTTTAAAGCAGATTAGCATCCAACAATGACTGGGTCTCGACAAATTTTATATTGACTACCGATGGTCAATAGAATAACATGCTCCATCACCTTCGCTTTGTTTTCAAAATTGTCAAATTCTTCCTTCAAAGTTTTCACGTGCCCAAGAGAGTCTCCAATCTCAGCGTGTTTCTCCAAGAACTGATCTCCTTTTGTATTAATCCAGTTTACCACCTGCAAATGAATCAATTCGTCAGAGCAAACTTTTGTAAACGAAGGCTGAGGTCTTTAAATGCGAAACACTTCCGTTTGCTAGAACACTGGCCCTGAACAAGACACGAAAATATAAATATATATATGTATCAACTGAGTTGAAAAACTAAATTAAGTACCGTGCGGTGATAACTGAAGCTGACATTTTTATTCACCCACCGACACAGAACCACCGCTTCACTGGAAACAAACCCTGTCAGTTACTCCCGTTTTAAACGAAGAAAAATATAAAAGAGGCCGGTACCTCATGTTGACAGTATCAGTAAACAGAGTAGCGCCCGATTCTTCACCCCCAATTGCACGTAAATGGCCGTCTACGCAAGACACAAGTGTACGAACAACAGCGATTGTTAGCGCAATTAACCGATTCACACAAAAACGTACACTACATGACGCTTATGCTTCCTTAAAAATGATACACCAGAAAACAAAAAAAAACGTTACACTCAACATCAGACAATACCACGCCACCGTTTCATTACCTCATCAATGTCGTTTTCAAAGTGTTTTAAAGCAAGACACTGTTCCAACTTTCTGCTCCTATTCTCCGTAAGCATCTCCAGTTTACAAAACACTTCATTCATTTGATGATAAAGCTTTGTCACGCAATTCACAGTATCCCAGTAATCGGGAACTGAAGGTAAGGCAGTCTTCTCTTCTTCCAATCGTATCAGTATTTGTTCCCCTTCGACTTGTAACGCTGATAATCTACTGTCCTCAAACACGTCTTTGATTTTCCTGTGATGTTGTTCCATTAGATTCTTGCATTCTAGGATGGTTTCACCGAGTTGGCTGCTCGTAAACTGCTGCATAACGCCCATAGCGAGTTTGGCAGCGCTTCGGCATCCAGTCATGAACGGCTCTAGTTTCTGAATCAAAACAACATATTGTAAGTAGCTATGTGCAGCTAATGCATTCCCTATTAAGCGGCCACTTCTGAACCAATGGGATGGGATACTGATATTCTAGTCTTCAGTGAGCCGATAGCGTCCACAAACGATGTTATCACGTTCTAAGAGCTAAATTTAAAACGTTCCCTCATGGCTAAAGGAAGTCGGCTCTTAAAATTGGCCAAGGTCACTGCATAGCGGTAAAAGCTATAGTGTTGTCCGCGAGATTAACATTCAAATTTGCCGCCAACAGAAAAACGAAAAACGGCACGCCGGTGTTTGACATAAAATCATGAAAATCCACTTATTTTAACTTCTTTTTTGATATTTGCTCCATAGATTCAGATGACGCAAAAAACCAGGTGAGATAGGGCAACGTTTCGTTGAGTTTGGGCAAAAGCAGATTTCAGCCCCCAGTTTGCCGTTTGCCACAAACACGAAGCTTTTAAAGTCTCTATTGTGTAAAGGACAAAGGAAATTCTTTGTACAGTAAGGCAATACTGACGACGTGTTAAGTATGATTAGCGAAGGTGCGGTATTCTTTTAATTGGCCAAAGGAATGAAACCACAGACGAGGAAACACAGATTTATCAAATTAACTAGCTTTCATGACATATTGCGGTGGTATTGCTTCCGAGTACTGAAGTCGCTTGCCATTTAAAATGAACAAAAAAGGGTGGGAATTTTCGGTCAAATGAAACAGTAAACATCTTCCATAAATAACTGGTTCGGAACCAGTACGCACCATTTAATTCAGAAAAACCTCACTAAATGAAATAGAACTGTATGATCAGAGCATGATTTGTTGTTATGAACCAAGTGCTAAGAATACGGAAAAAAACAGTCTGCTGCTACTCCATTGTTTCCGACACATTTTCACTAAAAGACTGTACGTTTTGTTCAATCCAAACGACCGGTTTTCTCTCGAAAGAAAAGCGCTCGAAACCGTTTTGTGATGATGTGGTTAACTTTCAACACTAACAAACAAACACGAAATAAAATTCACGCACATCATGAAAAAGTTAAGGACAGGGTAGGTTTGTAGAATTCTTCAATTTGTGCTTGAGCATGTGAAACGTAATGGGACGAAACAATATCTTTAAAGGAATATTGGTTGCAAGAATTTGCCTTTACTGACGTAAATTTTAACGCACCTACCCTTTGGGTGCTTTGTGAGACTTAACCATGCCCCTATTGTTAAAACGATGGATTATGCTATCAACTGGATAAACAGCAAACCGGTGAATAACTCAACTACTTCAAGTTACCCTGGACTGTGATTTATCCATATTGAGAAAGTCATAGATCCTCAGACCCCTTTCCAAAAATAGACCAAAACACCGTACACCGTACCTCCCCTTCCCCGAACAGCGAGTGGATTCGGTTATCGTCGCACACCATTTCATATCGGGGAAAACAAGGTATGAAAAAACTGATAACTTATCAGTGATAAGTGGAACTATTTTGCGTCATCATACAGGAAGTGTATATAGTTTAAGAAACGGCGGAATCAACGAAAACTTCACTAAAAGAAATGCTATCGTTTATCTCGATTACTCCTTAAGTGCCATCATGCCATTCCATAACTGCTAAGATACGAACGAAGTATAGCACGATTCTTGTTCCCCATTATAAAAATTAACTTTTCTGGTTTTGTTTTTCTCTTTTCTATTATGAGACCTTATGATGCCGCTCTACCTACGTTAGTATCCATTAGGATATTAGGCGAGGAGAGACCTTTCTGTCTTACCAAGTAACTTATCTTAGAACAACAAATTGCCTCTGCTCGCTGGGTGTAATCAGTTAAAGCTGAGCATACCTCAGAGAAGATTATGATTTCAGATACCACGCAATGGACTGCTAAAGGATGCAGTTCTGTTTTCCTTAGGTTTAGGCTGCATTGTTTCCGTTGTACATTTTTGGTGCCCATTGTTGTCTGAGGCAATCACGAGTGAGGTTGTAACAGCTGCGTCCTGACTATATCATTTGGCCTTGGGGAAAATACATTCTACTGGGGTGGGTTGGGGGTGACTGAGAAAATAAGGGTGAAGTGGAGGACAGCCTGCGAGGAGGCTACTAGCACAGGGCGGGGAAGCGATTGCGCGGGACAAGGGTGGAAAAGAGGAAGTAGGGGAATTAAGGGACCTTCTTTGCTGAACACATCGAAAACTACAGAGCCAAGTGTAAAACAGAGAAAAGTTGACACATGGTGAGAGACACGCACAAATTGCTGAAAAGACCGTGAAAAAAGTAGCCCAGCATGTTTTTAAACAGACCACCCTGAGGATCGAGGTTTCTAGAGGGTCATTAGCATAACATAACGCCGTTGGGAAATATTGGCTTTGGGGCAATTTCCTCAAAAAAAGGCTTAATACGAAAACTTAATACAACAGACTCAAAGAAATTCTAATGAAAATTATTTATCGCCACCACCAACGGATTTATTCGTGGAGCGATTAATAAGTTTTTAATTGACCAACTTTCCTTTGAAATCACACGTCCTAAAAATAACTACGACTTAAGAGTGAACTGACAGCGTTCTCAACACATAAACCTTTATTTCAACAAGATTCAATATGACTAAAGCTACATTTGCATGGACGGAATATGTTGGAACGTCTGAAATCGGGAGCAAGCTCTATCATACATACGCTGAACACCCGGCTTGCGTGAGTCTGCCCTGCTTGATTTCAAAACGGGAGTTAATTCTCTTGTTTAACTTTTATTAACCAC
>NC_090892.1:678566-701066 GCF_036669925.1 Montipora capricornis
AGTGCCTTTTACTGCAAATAGCATTCAAAGTGATACACTTCAAATTCAGCGTGATTGTTCTTGAAAAAGTCACTGCTTTGAAGTTGTCTTGTTATATTATTCAAGCCACACACGATCCTGTGGTGCTTCATTTCGTTGAAACTAGAAGAGTTCAGAAACAAAAACACGATACCTGCTTCTCTCAAAAGTAAAACTGAATCAGTTTCGTTTTCCACGGCTTTCATAGTACATGTCAACAATGATGGTCGTAAACTACATGATCATTGAAAGAATAAGAGGGGGAAAAATGAAAAATAAAGCTATGACAAGGTTTCTTTCCATACCCATAAGACAATGAGATGAGGAAAATTCTCAAATGAGATTTTCGGTGGTGGTGAGAACACGTCATAAATCACACATGGTTTCACCAACTGAATCACTATGAAATAAGCCTAATATAGGGCATAGGTTGTGACGCCGTTTTATTTATTATATATAATTTCAAAGTAACGTTAATAATTAAAAAATGGAAAAAAAGAACAAAAAACAACAAACATAAGATTTCTTAATGACAACACCGTCGGTCTCGAGGGGGTTGTGGTTGCTCAAAGGTCCCTAATAGCAAATACAAACCAGCAAACTGGAAAACATAAACAACTCATAATCAAAAGGCTGAGTATTTTATAACTGAAATGAGACAACCAACCAACCAATCAATCTCAAGTTTAAAGCTTTAGGATGAGGACGTTTCATAAAAATTTTAAATACTAGAGATACGCGGTATGCATATGTGAAGGTACTGAGGGCCAGTTATTTAAACGAAGTCTAACGTAGGCCGCGGCTTAAGACAATCAGTGGACCTCAAAATCTTTTTATAAGCGGTATATATTTAAGTAGATAAATTGCTGTCTAGTCTGGAATGCAAACCTTCTTGTTACCATCAGCAGCGGACAATATTTAGATATGATTGTTGGCAATATTGAAAATGGCTTAGAACGCGGTTTTGTTAAACATTGTCTAATTTATGTTTTAATAATCGACCCTAAGTGTTTGCAACATTCAGCAACGGAAAGAGGTGTTCCAACTTACACAAAGCACCTATTTCTTATTTACATTACGAAGTGGATTGTTTCTTGGCATCACAAAAGACGTAAAGCCGAGGAAAAGCTCTAATATCTTTGTTCTTGCATTTGATCTCATACAAAAGTTTGTTGTAGATAAACGTTTGATCGCTCACATTTAATGCTTGCACGCACAAGCTGTGAGGAAAACAACTAATATCAAACGGAATTCTAAATCTAAATCACGTTTTCTCGTGTGATGTGGGCAGTTATGAGCTGAAAGAAACTATAGATCGTTTTCACGTGACGTCATCATTTTCTAAAATCCAAAACTAATGAGCCACGAAAGTTTTTATCCTCATCAGGCATAAGAGGCGGTAAATTTGTATCCATTTGCAATTTTAAAGCTCAATAGCGTGCTTCGTTTGGAAACCAGAGCATTTTGAATTTCTGAGTTATAGCGGTGCGTGACACGAGGCGACGATCGAGTTTATTGAGAAATATATATTTATCTCATGGTTTTGAGCCTTTTTAGAATTTAAAGCATTAGGAAAAGTGCTTAGGTAAATAGCTGTCTGTTCAGTACAGATGATCACTCGCCTAGATAGCCAAAGTAAGTAACAGATGTTGACATTATTTTCCGGCCGCCATATTGGTGCACTACAGATATGCACCAACATGGCGTTTTCATACTGGGCTCTGTAAATTTCTCCGAAACATTTCGACGAATATCTGAAGTTTGGGGAAACGCACGGGCCTAAAACTTGGAGAAGTGTCGTCTTCATTTATCTTCTACAACATCACGAATTCTTGACTTTTTGCACTGGATGGTTTTCGATTAATTTTTTTATTGCGTGACAGTGGAAACGATCTATTAGATTACGTAAAGCCTTCATTTTTACTTGACAACTATACGCCAAAGCTAAATAAATTAATTCATCTTAGTTAAGCCATTTGCATCTTTCTTCGCTCCTTTTTCTTGTTTTGCCGTCTACACTTTCTGAGCCTTCTTCAATCCGTTAATAGATTAAAATAAAGCTCTTCGTACGCGCTCATAAACTCAAGTACAATACAGTCAGCCGGGTAAGTTGCTGAGTCTGCGAATATTTTTCAAAGTTACCGCTTCGCACTTCACATTCAGCATGAGCAAGCCGCCTGATTGTTCCACACGACCACCAGGCATTGGTCTTGATGAAAAATCCGTCAAGTTGATAAAATTCGCTGTTGCCTCGTTATTTTTCCTTAAACTGAAGCCACACGCGATTCTGCAGGACTTCTTCAATTCGCTGATGCGAAATGTCGCCAAGAAAGGATTAGCCACTGAGTTCACAAACAGAAACACAATACAAGATTCTTTCAAAGCTAAAAACCAGTTTTTCTTTCCACAGCTTTCACAGTAAATGTCAACTAAGATGACAGCAAAGTAAGGGATCAATGAAAGAATAAGAACGAGCAAAATAAAAAATGAAGTTACGGCGAGCTTTCTTTCCATTTTTGCCTTTCTTTCTCGTCGTATGTCGTTCAGCGTAGTGTTGCTTGGCATGGCCTTTTGTTTCTCCGAAAAAGATCGCGATTGCTTCTTCACGGAAAAGAAAATTCCGAGATAAGCGACTGCAGTGGTGGAAAGAGAAAATGTCGTGTGCAAATGCAAGTCAATTGTGCGATAAACCTTCACCGAAATGCTAGATAATTGGAGTAAGGCAAAGATCAATGAAAAAGTTACGATGCAGGTATTGATAATAATAGTTGTTTTTGGCTTTAGCTTTCTTCGATAGGTATGAGGAAATAGAACTGCTATGAAGCGATCGACGGACATTGAGGTCACTAGCAAGATAGAGCTGTTGATTCCGAAGTAATCCAATATTGTAACAATGTCTCCTTCTCTGGGAATGCTCCGATAACCAAAGAAGCACAGGAATCGCGTCAGGGCTTCTCCAGAGCAGACTACAAGCCCAACGAAAAAATCTATTGCGCATAGGAAGGCCAGAAACACGGAAAAAGATCTCCTGAAACACCGCAAAGGGTTTTTGTACAGCACCATTAGGATGAAACCATTTGGAAGCGTAATAAGAAACAACAAAAACAGGAAAGGTATTCCACTTCCCAGGCAAAGCTGTTTTTCAAAATGAAGTTCCATAACGATGAGCCAAAATGAAATGGATATCAGTTATTAAAATGCGAGACTTTTACTTAATTGCTATGACACCTGTTTTATGTAGGTGGTTTTCACGTGACGTTATCGCTGCCACGTTTGTGGAAGAAAAGAAAAGATTTCCCATTAGCTTCTTTCATGTGTTATACAGCTGATGCTACCCTGTCCCAATTTGTTAAAATAGTCCAAAAAAGTAAGGTTTTTTTTTTATTATTTTAACAAATTGACGCCGGACGCATCACCTCTACACTACTCTAACATGACACTTCAAGAGTTTGCTTGCAAACCATCCATATGCCAAGCCAGTATTGATATTCTTTCTCATTTTATGATTCAGACATTTCTTTTTTGTTATTTAACAACAAGTGTTGGCAGAACTTGATAAACAGGCAGCAATGGAAGAGACTGGGGAATTTCCTCTAACGACGCCTAATTTTTAAGTTGAAGTTTAATTTATAACTATTTACATGGTAAGTTCACAGATACTAGTATATTAAAATAACAGATTCACTTCATTAGTTAATTAAATAACATAAAAACAGAGCTAATACTAAACTGAATGTGTGTGGTGACTAAAGTAGCAATTGCTTTCGAGTTGGCCACCATTCAAACTCGGTATTACTACTTTCAGATGAGATATTGCAGGCTAATCAAGCTGATAAGAGACTGAAACAGAAACTTGATGTATGTGTATGTTTCATTTTCCTAAGGAGAAAACTTGAAAAAACACTGTGTTGATACGATTGCGAATGGCAGATTATCCACCGAAACTCATACTGTAGTGTTATAGCAACAATGCCGAAAATTCTAATGTCAACCGCGTTTGGACCTTACGTGATTAATTTCGCAATTTTGCAAGGGAAAGTGACAAAAAGACATTGCCAACGTCATTTTATTTTTTAAATATCTACAACATTTCTACTGATATTTGTAACCACAATGTTCCGCAAAGCCAATGTTCCTACCAGTAAACATCAAAGACAAATAATGTTTTTGGTGGTTGAACTTAAACGTTACAAGAAACTTTTGAATGAGAACCACAAGTACCTAAGAGATTCCAGGGTATTTGGTCCACGTCAGTGATTCAGAGGAAGATGGTACTGCGTTTCTCGACTTGATTAATTCATGCAAAATCTTTGCAAATTATCTTTATTGACCACATGCAAGACAGGATGCAAAGTGGAGCACGTCCGCAGCGATTTATTATTTATGTCGATGCATACGCTGTTCTTGTTTTTGTCCATCGCATAAACTTAACATGTTTTTCTTGTTGTTCAAACCTTCTTACTATGGTATTTAATTTCGCGTGAGTTACCTTCGCGTGGAATTTATTGGAATTTCTTTTTTTGTTTTTTTTTTTTTCACAATTGTGCACCTGCCCATAAAAAGGGACACACCACAGAGTCGCATAGGTGAACAAAGGAACTATTCAATTGTAAGCTCGATATTCATTGGAAAGAGAATGAGACAAAACATGAACATTGAAATAATAATAATAATCCTACTTGGTTGACGGCAAGTTCATAACAAACCAGATTAAATGAATACAAAACATCAAGGGATTTGTCAATACACTCGACTTCCCTAAAAAAAACCACAACTAGGCCAATGCTTTCTCAAACAACCAAAAGAGCTTAAATGGATCTATTGCTATAAAAGGCTAGTTTGGAGGGTAAACCTGAAACGGTATTGCTTCCCTAGTTAAGAGTATCATTTTCGGATGCAACCTTGTTGAGAGCTAACACCTCCGACTTTTTTCTCAAACTGTCAAAAAGCTGATTTTGTTGAAGTGCAAGTCAATCTGTAATTTTCACGATTTGTTGAACTTGGTAAGAAAGAAAAGCGATAAAAGACGACGTTTCGAAGTCAACTTCACTTCATTTTCACTTTCGTAAACGAATTGAAATGAGAAATGTCAGGAGAAACTGGAGTGTCAATTTCTGAGATGCTGTTCATCCGCGACAAGAAATCCATCAGACTCTATTCGCGCAAAACTGTTCACGTAAAACACATAACCCCGCATTTAGTGATTCTTTGGCTGATGTACAACACAAACGTAGACCGTTATATGGACCCCTGAAAATGAAGTCAAGATGACTTCGAAACGTCATGTTTTGTCACTAATCTTTGCTACCAAATGCTTTTCAAAATGTTGTTGTTTAGCTTGTCAGATTATGTCGTTAGGATAAAATGAATTCTAGCCTCAGTGAAAGAATGAAATAATGAGCATTCAACATTTCGATTACTTGCGCCGATGCACCACCAAATAGGAAGCACAAAAACTGCTACAAAGAACTGCTTTTATCGTAGAATAATTGAATGTCTATCATCAAGGCTTCTTGTTTGGTTTTCACTCTGTCACTCAGATTAAGCTCCTTTGTTTGGCTGAATACCTTTGATCGGTTAAAATTATCCGCGCTGGGAAGTTATGATACTTAGATCTTTATTCTTGTTTCTTCTATGACTACATGTAACGATATTAAGAATGTCACGACAAAAGCGGACTTTTTTTAAATTGAAGCGAATAGTTGAAGCGGCCTATCAGTCTAGGAACAAGTACAGTTCCTCTAGGGTCCATGCAACGGGCTTTTACATATCGTAATACAGTTACTGGAGACGCTTCACACTTCTATTGAAAGTGTGCTTGTGCGTGAAAAGTCTTTGCCTTGGCAGCCGCAGAGGCTGAGGCTCTGTTCACGGCAGCGCGTGTTACGTGCGAAATCAACACGTGTTCGGTGAAATTCGTTTGTGACCTTTGAATTTGAAAATTAGGTCAGTTTAACATTCGGTTTGAAACAAATAAACAAAAGAGACTTAAAATCACGGAATTAAGACTGAGGAGTCGGACTTTTATCAGCTGCAGACCATAATTATCTATCATGCACTTTAATAAACTCTCCGGCGCTGTCCGATGCCGTTTGTTGGTTTTCAACCCACTTTATTTTACAGTGAGTGTCGGATAGCCCTTTCGCTAAAATTTCAACTATGATCCCATTTTAAACTGTGACCAGTTGATGTAACATGGTAACCCACTTTAATAGACCTTATTCACGATGGCCGCCATGTTGGATTTGCTATTATCATATAAATTAGCTACACACTTCTGAGGGGGCAAGCAACACAAGTTCGAGAGGTTTTAACGAACATCTTAGCCACACAGACGATTTTTTTCACGTTCATTGACTGTTTTTCACTTAAGTGATGCACGTTACTACATGTACGCCCAGGTTTAATATCCAACACGAAGTGTCCCTTTTAAGTCTCGTTGTGCAGCTCATTCTCGTTCCCAGGACCTTTCCCTTCACTTTAGGGAAGGGAAAGGTCCTGGGAACGAGCTTTGTGTGCATGTAATTCCGCGCATTTCGTTCCACGCAGCTTTTAGCAAAGGTTACAAGTTCTATTGGCCATTTACTTCAAAAAGGAGAAGCACACCAACGCCATCAATGTCTGCATTTGCAGTTGAACACTGCCTAAATATCATCAGAAATCACTTTGATAAATGGTGCCACAATTCGACTAAAAAATTGCTTAACTCTGCGGCATTATTACTTCTTCGCTAACATCGCGATCCAAAATTCGCAGTGTCAGTCCACAAACGGCACTCAGCATTTTTTGCCCCTCGCTTGCTTTTGAATTGCCAACACTACGATAGAAATAACGCCGTTACATTGACAAGGACGCGATTACTCAATGGCCAAAACTCCTTCAGCTGCTTTTCAAATGAGATAGAATCTAGGGACCCTCCTCACCCCATTTGTAGATTCTTACTCCAGGGTAAATGGTTGCAAATTAAAATGCCCAAATCTATTTCAAATGGAGTCGGAAACAATAAATTTGAGGCCTTCAATTTGAGCCTACGATACGCATTTCCGCCAGCCAAAAACGACCGGGTTCCATTGGTTCTTGCTGTTACATTTGAGTTTCAAGAGGTTTTACTTGTAAAAAAACTAAAAAGGATATCATTCGTAATCTATTCACAATCTGAACAAAACGCTTCAAGGAAAATCGACATGGTCGCACAACAACAAAGATCTTGTTTACTCCAATCTAAACGCTAACTGTTCCAAATCCTTCAAACCTGAAACTTCGGATTACCTTATTCTGTAATGACTAACCTCAAAGTTAAGTTGTTCTTTGACTCGAGATCCACTAAATAAGACCAACGGTGAATCCTTCTTTGTTAACATGTACACCATGTGAACACCTCCAGGGGTACTCTCCTAAACAAAATCAAACCAAAAGGACCATAAGACGCGCCTCCAATCGAAACGGAGTCACGATCAATCATTGCAAATTGGTGATGAACAACTTGACAACCCTGAGAAGGAGGTCTTTCTGGTTTAACACCCGTAATCAAGGGGAATTTCCAGCTGGGTGAAAAAGAGTCCATAGGAAACAATAAACACACAACAATAATGTTGTTTTACTACCTTTCTTAGACTGTGATGCATGAGGAGTGCAACTTTGTTGACAGTGAAAATATCACACACTGCTTTGCCGCGAGAAACTGAATCGGGAGTGACTTCGCAAAAAACTGAGCGATTCGTTTGAGTGGTCAAATAGCTATAGTGGTGGTAAGGGCACCAAAAACACTGAGATACCCAAATTCCCCTATTACAAAACAAAAACACTTTTTCGATGCATAAAAAGAGGCAGGTCTCTTTTGAAAAGACGACGAAAACTACAACAGCGCGAGCAACACGAAAACAAACACACACCACTGAAAACAAAGCGCCAAGGGGGTCTTGTAACACTCTACGATGATACACTTACTGATTTTCTTGCTTTGAATTTAAATAGCTTACGCCAAAAATAAGTTAAAATACGACTCAACGCTTGTCATATCTATTGAATCAGGCGGGACGTGGCAATATCAGTATTGTACTACACTTCTTCGGTAATGTTTTTATGCTAAAGAGTTTGAAAGAATAGATTTAATTGATGAGCATTAAGTGAGATCACAGTACTAAATACTGCACCATTAAAATAGCAAGTAGAGACTGCTTCAATGAAAAGTCACGCTATTTGTTTGGATGCTTAGGGTAAATTAGACGATCTGGCATTTGTGAAAGAATGGCTAAGGGTTAATGACTCAGGGTCATGAAGGTGAAGAAACCTGAGCATTCATTTGCAAAGGACCCGCAGGAAAAAAATTTCTGGGATTTAAGAAACAACACGGTTTTTGCCAACGACAATGGGAACAAAATCAAAGTAAACTAAACAGCATAAATTCGAGCCATTAAGTCAACTGCAAGGTATTTCAAATGTACGCTTTAATGTCGAACGATATAAAAATAGCGATGTATACAATAATTTTTTTCAGTTAGCTGATAGCGTAACCGAAGAGTTCATCGCCAAAGAATGAAACTTATTGTTTACTTTGTTCGTTTCCTTTTTTGCTTCAACTGACTTGAACGCTTAAGCACCGGTCAGCAATGCAGTGTGTACAAGTATGACAAAATAACGTGTCCCATTTACCCCTACTTCGGAAAATGGTTTCTAATTATACGAACCTGAAAGCCAACCATTGCCTCCACAATTTCACCTAAGTGTTTTCGCTTTGTCGTTGGTTTTCGTGCGTCAATGATAACAGAAAATCCAAGACTTGCGCTCTCTTTCCTGCACAAAAGAACAACAAACCGTAATTCACTCATCCGCCGGATTTGCATGCGACATGATAGCCTACTTTTACTTTTCTCACAGGTTTTGTGTTGTCAAATGGCAAACTCATGATCTCGTAATTCAAAACAACTGTCCTGTCGATGAAGTCTACTATTAAACAAACTACGTTTACATTTAACAGACAAAACGTGACATCGTGGGAAACACTAGATGTTTCACTTACAAAAACATCACTGAACAAACATAAAAGATATGGAATAGATTCCTACAGAAAGTCTTTCAAGGAATGGTTCATTATCGACCGATACTTTTATGTTAAGAATACTGCTCTTTATCTCAAGATACACACTCACTTATCAGTGATACATAAAACGGACAATAATACATTTAAGTCCACAATAAGCCATGACGCGGCTAAAGTGACCTACAACCGGAAATAAATCTGTTACTGTTAGTTCGAGATCATGCAGGTCGGGAGTTTTGGACTGACATTTTTCGTTCTCTTTTCGTTTTCTTTAATAGGTAATACTACAATTTTTAAGAAATAAGTTATTTCGTTTTCTGTTAACGTCGATCTAAAAGCACTCTTTAATTGCTTCGACAATTGGGTAGATTAGAGAAGATATGCAGCCAGACTGACCTGGCAGTGAGAGCTTGGAATACATGTATGAGTATCCTTTTCTCGTTGATAAGAGCGAGTGAACATTTAACTTCAGCAAAGACCTAACATTCTTTTCACGCTTAATGTCATTTGCAACAGCTCATTTGGGAAAACTGAGGTCGTTCGAACAAAAAACCACAAGGTATAATTACCGGCCCAAACTTTATATGTTGTGACGGACAATACATGGACTCTACCTTACACGAGATCAATCTAAGTTCTACGTGTATTTTTGATACCGAAAGTCATACATCATACAGCCTTGGCTGTAAATAAGGTTGCAAACAAAACATGGCTTCCTTGGTGTAACAATCGATGAAAACTGTTTTTGTAGAACTAACCCCACGCTAGAATTTCCGGTGTTGACAAAAACATGCCACACATCAAATGAAAAAAGTGAATATCCTGGCATGAGATAACAGAAATGGCTTCCGAAAACGCGAATGGTACAAATTGCTGTACAACAGTCAGCTTGTTTTATCTGGTTTGCTAGTGTCTTACCTCGTGTCAATAGAGGCATTCGCGGTATTTATGTACAGGTCACTGTAACAATAAAGACTCAATTTCCTAGCAGACTAACCATAGCCGGTAACCTATTTATATTGTGCAACTGATGTAAATAGGTTACCGGATAGTTCTTGATGAACTGTAGCAAAGACTCGACAAATATGGCCAATTTGAAGGGATATGCGAACCGTACGAGCTAGGCAAGTTGAATCAATCTTTTAACACATGGACTTCAATATATGTAAGTTTAAATTAAGAGTACAGAAGATTTAAGGAGAGGTTAGAGTTGACTTTGGCCTTTATTTACGGCTACTCATTACGCCTCACCGTTCAATGAGGGAGCCGCAAATCATGCGAGCCAGACGTGCCAAGCTTACTGTAATCAAATCATAATCAAGTCTCAATAAAGCCGAAATTAAGACTATAGACAGATTTATGGTTTGGTTAGGGATAGGTTTTGCCTGTGTCTTTCACAGTTCGCGTGGCCAGATTGCTAGTTAGAATTGTGACCTGACTCAGACCCGAGGGTCTCTTTCAGAGAAGAGTTTGCGCCAGTAACCATATTAAAAACAGCAAGAACTGCGATTGAGTTTGGAGACGTCAAACTCGCAGTTCCAGCACAAACGTAAAACTGACAAATCTGGCAGTGAAAAACAGTGGGATATAAAGCAAGACAATGCCCCCGAACTGCGACAAGGTGAGACTCATACCAATTATAAGCATGTGACATATTAGAGACGAAGAGAAGTGAGGGAAGAAGTTAGCACAATTGCTCCAAAGAGAAAACAAATCCCGGTTAAAGTCGGGTTTGCCCACGGGAAACAACGAAAAACAAAAATACACAAAATAATCGATATAAATAAACAATTATTAAAGAAAAACCGACTACATTTACCTGCTATTTGTATCACCTGCCAAACAAGTGATTAAAGTAAATACTGATTAAAGGCGAGACATACCGCGAGCTTATGTAATCGGTTTTTCCTCTGATTATTAGTGAAGGCGATAAACGAATCCTGACCAATAACTTGGCTTTGGTGGTTATTTTCAGCTTGAGAAACAGCGTAAAACACAATCACATCATTAAGACCCCAGCTGATATTTGATACTGCGATTTTAACTGCCGTGTTGGCAATACGCAGTGACACGTGCCACTTTTAGAGAACACTTTGTACTCATCTAACATGGCCCCCACCGGACACAATCATAAGAGCCATTTATTTCCCACACATTGAGTCTTGGCTTGTTATTGATTCTTCCTTTTTGTGTTCTGCAGTTGTTTCGAATTTCACTGAGACAACCGCTAAGTAAAAGCCTTACACTAGCCGTGATGCCTTCCAGCATCACGACATCTTCCGTGTACAGTATTTTATGCTGAACCAGTCACTTGCGAACCCCCGCTTATTAGAACTGCTTTTTCTTTCCCTTGCGTCTTCGAAATGACGGGGTTCAACTGTATAAGGCTTTGAATATTTATCTCTTACGTAAAGGAAAGGTTTTCTCCACCCAAAATAAAAGGCTGCCTTTTCAATGTTCAGACAGTGGCAAAATCCGGACGACGACAACCTTGACAAATAAAGAGAATCACACTGGCGCGAAAAAAGCAATAAAAAGCCCGCCATAGTATATTAATCTAATCAACAACTTCACCATTATTACCACAAACATTCCGAAAGTTTTGTCGACTTTCACTTACAGAAACAAACAAACACCGCGGAAACCTTAAGGATGCACTTAAGAGGCTCTTATCAGGGACTTAAATGCAATGACCAGATGGAATTTTTCAATTAAAATGTACTTGTATTTTATTTTACTGACCTATTTTCCCAGTATCCTTACTATGGCGACGGAAATCACCAAAGATAACAGGTGTTTCCGGTGCTAAAAAGGGGATACTTGGACGCTTAAAATGTGCAGAAAATTGTGATGGACAGCACTTACCCTTGTGACTAAACACCCGCAAACATAGCACAAACAGGAGCGAAAAAACCGAGAAGCAGCTGGGCCAGAAATTCTTCAATATTATATGTCTGCGTTTATCTCCTTTCCTCCCCTTTGGTCCCTTGACTACACTTTACAGATGGAAAGACCGGTCAAGCAAGCAAGAGACACAAGAATGACAGACGGACAGACAAACGGGCAGACAAGCAAACAAAGGGATGGCTAAATAAACCGACAAAGAATTCAGAAAGGCGACAGACGAAACGGACGAAGAGATAAGAACGGCGGCCCACTTATAGATAAGTCGACTAGATGACCGACTCAACTAAGCCAATCACGTGCCCTAATAAGAAGGAATCCACTGTTTTCTGAAGTGTGAATAAAAAAAAGAAGGCTTCATGAAGTTCAAGGGCAACGTACTTGCCAATGCACGTAGCATACAAAAACTTAACATTTTAGTCAAAATGTTCAGCATTGGTAGTCGAAATGTTCTCTCATTTACTTTTCAATAAAAAAGTAAGAAGGAAGATCTTCTCCTTCAAACACGATTACGAAGCCAAAGCGCCTACATAACCTGAGGATATGAGTCAGCCGCAACAGGCAGTTCCGCTGGCCGCTTCCATCACCAATGTTAAAGTTTCTTGCATGCTACTACATTGTATACGTGCTTGCACAGGTTATTGGATTTTTGACCCCACTTCAACTAACGCTTGCTGATGGCCTCTTTTTACAGGTGATAATTGCCTCAGTCATAAAAAGCTCTCCAGAAAAACTCTACCTTGCAAGCTCTCGACAAAAGTGGCGGTTTTCTCGTGTGCTGATGGCCTCCTGGTCCTATTGTACAGGTGATAATTGCCTCAGTCATAATCCTCTCTAAAACAACTCAACCAAGCTCTCAATAAACATAGCGTTTCGCTCACGTGAAAATGGCCCCATTTTACAAGTGATCCCTGCCTCAGTCGTACAGAGCTCTTAAAAAAAAAAAGCTCAACTAAGCGCTCGATAAAACTGTCGTCTTTCATGACGATGTTTCTTTCTTTGTCGCAAATCATGATCATGATCAACATCCCCGCTTTAATGATATATAGTTTACTGGAGAACCTATCTTTGTACGCGGTAATATTGAAGGATTGTTGTTTGTAGCGCCTTGCTACAACAGTTTAACTGAAAATAACTGCGATGAGAAACCAAGCTGGAAGGGTCTGAAGCAGGTCATCCATGGCAAATTCACTAGGCGACGCAGCGCCCTTTGTGTCAGGCGGCTCATTTTTCGACAGTCATTTTCCAGACTAACCTTTGCAGACTTTATTAGGGAATTTGGACTAAAGAAAAGCAACTTCTCACCGCAGGGTTTCTGATACTGTACCAGTGAAGTTTTAGAGGCACGGTCGAGCTATAACAGCTCACTTGAGGAACAATCAGTATTTGGGCAACAAAATCAATCAGTATGTTGCATTAAATGAGTATATTAATCCTGGAAATTTGGTTTTACCAAACGACTTGATAAAGATAAATTTATCACCGTAAGAAAATCCAATCTATGAGTTGATGTTCAACAAAATTCTCGCGTTTCACTCCACACCAGAGCGGCACCGCAGTTTTTTAGAGACTAACCCCTTCATCTTTAGTGAGTTACAAACGATGTTCTTCTCAATGAACGAATATACGGAGCTCACTCCTCATCAAAATGAACATTTTTTGACAATGCAAAACGCAGAGCTGTAGAGGGATACTTTATTTGTAACGAGTCAGACGCTTTGACCGATACTACTTGGCAAACCTTAGACTAAATAAAAAAAATGTCCCAGTCCTTACAACAGCTTTGCTTTCAACATCATATGATTAGGTGTTCGCGTGCAACGATAAAGAGTCCCGTAAAAAAGCAGAAAGCCACAGAGAAGAACAGTTTCCTGATGCAGTTGAAAAACACAACGTACTGAAGCATAACACAGTCCGGCACTTTTATTTGTAATCTGTTTGTGTAGGACATTGCAAGGATGAGAAGCGGTAACTCCACCATTTTAACCTGTACTTTTCAGGGAACACACCGTCACCGCAGTATTCCGAAATGGCCGCTGTTTTCTTACAGGGTGGCTTTCGTTAAACCTTACCCTTCTTGCCTTGTTCACATTAGAGAATATGTAAGCTTGAACTAGACAAGAAGCGATAATTTGGGCAACAAATCCGGGAATGTGTTACGTAACTATGTTTAAATAATCAGCTGCTGTGATAGGAGCCAAATGCCTTAATCTCGTGAGCATCATCACGCCGGACTCAACCAATTTCAATGACTGACTGGCCCATTAAAGTTATGTAATCATACTTACTTGGGTATAGTGTAGTAATACATAAACAGTCTCATCAACTCCACACTTGTGTAAGCCACATTTCCCCAGTCTGGTCGTGACGTGTCAATCTGAAGGACAGGTCCGCCTCTCAAGTCCCTATTTCCTGAGGAAAAATTGCAAAAGGAAAAAAGTAATCAAAGTACTGTCAAACAAGTGAAGCACCATAAGATGTAAAGCCAAAAGCTTGTGGGGTCAGGCGAATCACGATGATCAACACAATACACACACCTTTTTAACGTACCCTCTGCTCTTCAGACATGTAAAAACTAAAACGCAGCATCCATATTGCCAACAGTCATCAATTTGTTTTCTCAAAGTAAATGAACTTGAGTTCTATACTTCCTCATATTTCACAGTTTGCAACAAATAAATGCTCTTTACTTTTGCATAAAGCACGATCAGTATCAAAAGTACACATCAGTGAAAAATAGACAAATTATGACCCCTCCCCCCCCCCCCACTTCCCCCTCTCTGTTGCCAAATTATTCAAAGACTTAAGAGCTATCTAAAGATCATAACAATTTGCTTTGACTGTTACCAGTACACAGAACTGAGTATAGGTAATTGGTACCAGTGATTAGCTCCATTTTCATTAAGATTTTAACCTGTTAACTGCTAAGAACGAAACAGTTCGATGTATAATAGATTATTTACAGTTGAGCTCAACAGCGCGTTCTTATTTGTCTTGCTGCAGGAGTCACCGAAGGTTGTATAGAACGCGAAACGGATAAACAGGTGCTAAGAATATCCTATCACTATCTTAAGTTAAAGTTCACAGTAAGTTTGTACCATCAAGGCACCCCTCCACAAGCCTTTCAGAATATTCTGACTGTTTGTGCCTTTTGACCTCCAGCCCCCGCCCATCCCAACCCCACACCCACAGGGTTTACTTCGAAACCAAAGGGAATCTCACAGAGACATTCGGTAAAAGCCATTAATAAAAGAATGTCAAAACTAAAACGCGCTTGAAACTGTTAAAAAACGTTTTGATTTCGATTCACTGACGCATTCTGTCTCACATCTCGCATGGACACAAACACACCAAATGTTCCATCTTAATTAGATTAAATCTAACCTGTTACTAATGCAAATTCCTGATGCAAAAACGCCCCCTCGAAAACAAAGGTGAAAAAATTCAGCTCAACGGCGAGGGAAAAAGTAACAAAGTGATTTGGCCTGGCTTCACCAGTGTCTTCCCAGTAAGTTGCCTTCACGGCCATTTGGATTTTGAGTCGTTTCGCTTTCATGTTTCTCGGCAGTTCAGCATTCATGTATCGCTCTTATTTTACACTGCTGCCGATCAAGAAAGGACAAGTTTCGTGCGCACTACCGTTTCCTTGCATGAAGTTGCTCTCGTGACTTGATCGCGTGCAAACATAATGCTTGCCATCGGACGCCTGCCACTCGAGTATCCTATGGCAGCGCAGTGTTTCTAGTGTCGTTCTGTTATCTATCTTTCAGTTGATGTTTCTATCTTGTGTAAATATGCCTTAAAATTGTCAGTGGATCTAATTTATGACAGAAAATTAGCCCATACATTTTCATAGTTTTGTTTGTGTGCTTCTCGTCTCGATGCCAAAGGTCAATTTGATCGTGTGCTCATCAAACATCAGTCGCATCTGATCTCAAGTTCACTTGATCGCGTGCAATGGAACGTGAGTTCGAAGGTGACTTTGTTGTAATATTTTAGCGAGCTCCTTTCACCCCTTAGACTACTCTGACTCTTAGAGGATCGTAGCATTGACCAGAACTGAATTTAGATCGTATTTTGTCTCCAAGACCCTTTTCTTGTTTCTTTCTGCATACTTATTTCTTGTGTGTGTGTCTGTGTGTATAAGGAAAGGGAGAGGGAGGGGGGGGGGGGGGAGGGGTGGTTTTTCTAAACCTTTTTAATAGTATAAAGGGCTCGAAAAGTTGTCGCCAGAAACGAAAAAAAGCGCACTCGTCTCAAAAGCTCTCCATTTTACACTATTTTTTACTTTCCGGTTCCTTTCGAAGAAAACGTAAACACTGAGACAAACCCAGCAAACGGATGGAGTCAAGGGGCCACGCTGAGACGGGCGGATTGCCACTTACTTTGTTGGTTTAAAGGCACTCACTCAGGGGGCATCGACGTTAACTCTGTCACTGAAACTTAAGTTGAAAGATACTCAAGAAATACCCGTAAAACGGCATCTTTTTAACTAAACACTCAATACTGTCCTCCACATGTTTGAACTGGCTTTCAACGCTACGGGTATATACTTATGCGAAACTCGAAATCGGGAACAATGGCATGTCGCTTAATGTAAAAAGAAATTTGGTATCCTACAGAGTATTGGGCTTCTAGAATGGCAGAGATAATGATCTGCAGTAGTAACTTCGCAGAAAAAGTTGAGAAAACGTATTAAAAACTATTTAGATTAGTCCCTTTAAAGTCTGCTCTCTAGTAGAAGTAGTAGTAACATAATTTTAGTTCCCAACTTTTAACACTGAATTATTCCATTTGCGCGTTGGATATGAGATCATAGATAGCTAAGGAGGCGCGTACATCTCATATCCAACAAGCGCGAGTTGAATAATTGTTTTATTAAAAACGATAAATCTTCCCTACCTTATTTTCTAAAAAGAAAAACATTGATGCGTACAGTCACTGTTATTTGCAAAGCATGGTATGATCGCTCATGACAAGCACCATGATGACGAAGCCAATCAAAACTCTAGAATTGCCAACGATCTAGTTCTTAATAAAACGGCTCTTTTACTTAGTTGAATCGGTTACGATATTATCTCATGAATGATTTTAAACAGATTTCGAACTTGATAACAAGCGCTGAAAAGCCCTCTGCGAAATGTCAAATGCAATACGCGAGTACTACTAATACACATAATTGGATGCACGCCGATGTTGATGACTGCAGTGCAACTGTATTTTTGACAACAGATCGTTGGCCAGTTTAGTCTTTAAAAAATACTCCAACATGTCGATCATAATTTGCCGTGCATCTAGTTTGCTTGATTTCTGGTCACAAGGGACACAATGGGAAGCTAAGGATAGGAATAAGAATTCAACTTTATGTGCTCAAAACGTTTCGCGTTGCTGTTCTACAGACCACAACTACGATTTTTGTTAGTTTTGCGCTTGCATAAATACAGTCAAACCCCTATTAAGCGGCCACCTATTGAGCGGCCACCCCTTATTACGGGAACAGTTATCAAAGTCCCGAAATTCTCTTCAGTTAAATACTATAAATAAAACCCCTACTAGAGCGAGTTTGAATCGAGTGTCGTGAAACCAAAACCAAAGTAATTACTTTGGCCAATCAAAAAGGACGGGAAGAATCCAGTAAACCAATCAAAACTCGAAATAATTACACGCAGCCGACACAAAGCGCGGGAAAATGTACACGTGCAAGCCACGATTGGTTTTGGTTTCACTCCTGATTGGTTGAAAAAGTGGCACGAGAACTTTGAACCAATCACTGAAGCAATGCAAAACCAAGGCAATTCGCTAGTTACTTTCGACACTTAATTGAAAACTGCTTTAAGTGGCCACCCCTATTATATATATTAAGCGACCGCGCGTCAGATGAAGGTTTTCTGTTGTTCCTTACCCCTATTAAGCGGCCATGCAAAATTAAGGAGGCTCAAACCAGTTTTAACGCTTTCAACAAACTGTACTATTTGGAAGGTTGGACCTACCAAAGTTTTTCACTTAATGGTGATGTTATGATACCATATGAAACACCAATCGATGCTTAACAAGATGCACTCATTAATGTGACGTGATGGGTTACCATGGCAACAAAAGAGCCATCTAAACACAGCCTATATTTTGTCTTTAAACACATATATCTCAAAAACAAACTCGATGAACCCACTTACTATTGCTGGAGAGTAATTAGCACGCTAGGATAAGACTTTCTGCAAAGTTTAAAAAAATTATCTGGAGCAGATCCATAGCCACCTCCACAACTGAACAATTTTAAGGTGGCTCTGAATCCGCTCCAGATAATTTTTTTTTAACTTTGCAGAGAGTTTTGTCTTAGCCTGCTGATCACTTTTCAGCATTAAAAAATGGGGATCACCGAGTTTTTGACATATAAGCGCTTAATCGTAATTTAATATTGGGCTTTTTTAGATGGTTCTTTTGTTGCCATGGTAGTTTATTACGTCACATTAATATGTGCATCTTGCTTAGCAATTATTGGTGTTTTACATGGTACCATAACATTGCCATTAAGTGAAACAGTATTGTAGAATTAATAACACATTCCCTCCAAATTGTTAAAAAGGGTTTAAGCCACCTTAAATGCGCGTGGTTTGGATTTGTTTTTGATAAGGCAATGGCAGATAAGAATGCGAAATAGAAACTGACGACTAATAAATTCATTTTTGTTAATACAACTGTACATAAGTGTTACAGTATATGGTTCTTATCGAGACATCATTACCGGATTTCCGTAAAACTGAATTTGTGCGATCAATATTTCTATGTCGTTACATGCCGTTGTAGACTGACTAACCTTACCTGGTTCTTGTTGAGACCTTGCAGCAGGATTCTCTTAAATTGGTTTTGTGCGATTTTTAAACGTTTTGTTATGTACAACAGATGTTAAAAGCCTTTAAGAATGCTTTCTTTCGAATAAATTGACGTTTCAAGTCAGTTTCAGACCAATTCCCAAAGAACCCTTATTATTAATAAGCGGCCACTTTCCATTTCCCCGAGAGTGGCCGGTAAATTGGGGGTTCGACTTATGTAATAAAAACTTGAAATTCAGTGTTAAGAGCACTTTCCGTTTCTTAGATCTGTTTTTAAAGCAATCTGTTTGGACGATTAAAATTTTGGGACATTAAACTTTGGACAAGGTTTCAAGACAATGTTTCAATGAACAAAATGATCTATGAAATAAATCATATACTGAACTGCGGATATGAAATCAAGTAAAGCTATGATCCTCGCAGTTATGGACGCAATTTTAGCAATTGTGTAGAGAAGCCTGAAAAATTCAGGACATCAACGGGGTTTGAACCAGTGACCTCGCGTCGCACCGGTATCGCGAGGTCACGGGTTCAAACCCCGTAGAAGTCCTGAACTTTTCAGGCTTCTCTACGCAATTGCTAAAATTGCGTCCATAACTGCGAGGATCATAGCTTTACTTGAAAACAATGTTTGGGTCTCATGTTTCAAGTTTTGTTGCAGTTCTTTCCTAGAGAGTTTAGATATAAAACTCTCGGACGATTTACTTTCTTACTTTGTATATCAAAGACATTGAAAAAATACACACATCAGTATGAATACATCACTAGAAAGCTCAAACACGCCACCTTTTTTAAACCACCCACGGCAACCGGAATTGAGCTGTGGTCCTATTTAACTTGTCCTGGCAATACCATATTCATATTGTTAAGTATCTTTCACTATAAGACGATTAGTTTATATATCTGGGAGAGAAGAGCACTGTCCGGGCGTGCGAAATGTTCACTTCCGGTTTTCGTCCGTGGGTCGAAAACATCGCGTGGTTTTATACAGTATAAAGCTCCCTATTGTCATGAGACTCACGTGAAGCAAACACGAGAAGAAAAGGCTTACAGCGCTTTTGTGTAATTTTTGATGCTGCTTATAGTCCGACCAGTCAACTTGGTCAGTTTTCCACTGGAAATTCAATTTCGCGTTTTTTTCTAAATTATTTGCCCGTACAGTCAGTTAACTAGTTCCCTTATTCATAATGAATCAGTAAATTAGACAAAATTAACTACACTGTTATTTATTGAGAACAAAATGCTATAGCAAGGACTGTCTGACGGTTCATTGGAGCAAAAAATAAATTATATTAAAGGCAACAAATCGGTCAAGAGAGAAGCGATATATTATTCTATTATCATAGCATCCATATTTACAACAACTAAAACTTGACGACAAAACAAAACAATCACTCCCAATTTTTTTCCTGTAAACTGTTTACGACAAAAGTTGAGCATTCAGATTTCTTTCTTAGCCATCACATTTAAACTCTCCTCGTTTTTGAGTTGAGCATTTTTCTTATTTTGAGACGTAGAAATTGCTCCACACCTGCTTTATTGTGTGGCAGAAAAGTTTCCGCGAAATTTAAAAATTGTTTTCCGCAGGAAAAGAAAATCATCGAAAATTCAAACCTTGTATTTACATTACTAAATTTCATTTAAATTGGTTGACGCAGACGTATTTCCGGAAATACGTCTGCGTTCACAGGCAAAGAATATGACGACAACTTTCTCTTTTCTCTACTTGAATAATTGTAAAGGAGCGTCTACTTCCCCTTTTTTGGGTGTTTGCCTTATTATGGTATCTTCAAAACAAAACCAAACGTAGCGGCACAAGGATCCATGCTTGTGCAATCCGCGAAAGACCGTGAATCACGTGAAGAATATAACTTACAAACGACAGTAGAACAAAAAAAGCCAAAACACCATGGCGAATATAAACAGTTTAACATCGACAGAAAGTGTTCAGAACGAGGTCAATTTAGGCTGCAAGTTTGGAAATTCCAAGTAGGTGTAATTCTTCTTGAGGGCTCCACTTGCAGTAACCGAATTAAAGACAACAAATTTAAACTACCTCCAAGTATCTTTATCGTGCTTTTATCTATAAATACAATTTCCACATCTTCAAGGGCTCTGTTTAAAACAACTGTATTTCTACAATACTCTCAACAAGAACCGTCCTCCCTAAAAAAAACCCTGTAAGTCTGTGCAATGCAATTCAACTCATTTTAGTCTAGATACTTTTTCTTTTCACAAAATAAATTGACTGTTTAAGAGCAATGAATGAGAAAATGTCATTTTCAGGTGATATCATAGGCTGCTAAGAATTTTCAGCAATCATTAGTTGTGGTGATTAAAATATTATTTGCAACAATATCATTGATGTTGTTAATGACCTGTTTTGGTTCAGTCACCATGGCAATCCCATCAAAACATGTTAAACACTCTCAAGCTAACACCCAAAATAAATTAACCAAACAAGTTAATAAGAGAGTTGATATTACAGACTAACTACTCACAAGCAAATACTGTTTTGGTTAAAGATAAGTATGCTTGATTTAGCTAAATGACATCAACAAGGTCAGGAGATTCAAGGATAACACTAACTACGTCATGTACAAAATGATAAAACAAAATCTTAAATAAAAATAACAGGAGTTAAAGGTTTTGAAGCTTGCAATTCCTATGCAAGACTCTAAAAATCCAATAATTATAAGAAATTATTTAACAGAAAGAATTCAACAACTACAGTGTCCGTGCATGTAAGTGCACCAGTCTTCCGGCACAACACCCAACCCATAATGTGAGAATTTCAAAGTTTATTTTTTACATAGAAACTTTCTGGAAATAAGAAATAAGTTTTAAAATAAACCCACCTGGCAATGAAGCCACTCCGCTATGAAGCAACTCAAAATTAACATCAAAAGCATTCAATGGCTTCTCTATGAACACAGATTGGCGATGGACTTCCAAACTTTTCCTCAAATTGTCATTTTCAATTACTGTTCATTGAAATGTACCAGAAAATAATAAAAACAAAATGTAAATCATTCACCATTTTAACCATTCCCTAATGCTTCCCTTGTTTAAAGGGTTACAAATGTTAAAATGGGAACAACAAAATAAAAAACAGATCTATAATGTTGCTTGCTTGAAGAATGACTCTCTGATTTATAGAACATTGCAAACTGAACACTTGATGAAATAAAGCAAAGGAATTTAAAAATTTGTTATCAAAGTAAGGAAATTCAAAAGTTTAATTTTTTTCAATATTCATCAAATGGGGTTTCACTTGAAAAGTCAGCCCTTCAATAAACGTCTTTAAATTGGCACTGCATTTATTTTAAATTTCACTTCCTCTGCACTGACAAACCAGGGGGAGTTGACCACTCCTGCCCTCAGACCCTTTTTTGTTCTTTTTCACTTTTTGCCAGACCCTAATAAAGCTATACAATTATTATATTATTTTTTTGAATGTTGCCAACAATTTAACCTTTGGCACAAAATTACTTATAACTAGCAGTACTCAGAGATTAGGAAGTGCATTTGAGCTGCCTTCCTTTCCTTGAGATGTTCAAATCCAATAATACATGTAACATTATTTTACAAGTCACCTGAGAAGGATGTTTGTATTGCATCAAATGGTATTAAATTTAATCTAGATGCATTGCAGAGACAATTTGATGTGGAGGTTGTGTGGGTTTTGAAGTTTATCATCACATTAAA
>NC_090892.1:706066-713566 GCF_036669925.1 Montipora capricornis
TGCATTTACATGTACACGCTGAAATTATTTTAAGCTAGTGCGTAAATACACGCTGAAATTTTAAGCTAGTGCGTAAATGACATCACTTTTCCCTAGGTTCAACCCCCTGAGGTCCAATCCATCAGTTCTGAATGTGAGTAATGACAGACTGTTAAATCCAAAACTTGCACTCAAAGTAAACAGCCTTTGGAAAAAAATTATCAAAGCTCAAAATTATTCCAGTCAGGTGTTAAGCAAACACACTTTCAAAATCTGAATAAAAAAAGGAGGATTTAGTGATTTTTTTATCATAGTAGCACTTTAAGCTCAAAATTAGAAAGAATCTAATGCTCGCTTTGAAGAATGTGTTAGAACTGAGCATATTTACATGTAAGGCTATTGATGATAATGATGATGAACTTTATTCATGTGTCGATGTATTTTAGCTGACGCTAATTAATACAGCAGTCATTTTATTATAAGCATATGTACACTGTATTTCAATAACAATATACAAATAAAAACCTCAAGCATATCGAAATTCATTAATTTTTTCTGAAAATACGATCACTGCTTTACGTAGAATTAAACATTTTATTTCAATCCATGTAATGATTCAGTTAATATATATAAGGCTTTTATTCTTCCTCGTCTTGAATATTGTGGCCAAATACTTATTGGAATAACTAAAACTTTATCTGATAAATTAGAAGATGCAAATTACTATAATTTATTCTTAGAACATTATTAGGTTTATCTAAGTCCACTTTGTTTTGTAAATGATTGCTACAATAATTTTTTGAACTTATGTAATTTTTATAATTTTTACTATTTTGTAATTGCATGTGTGCATTGTAAATGAGTATGCTAAATGCTCCTAGGCGTTATGTGGCTAAATAAACTGTCTATATATCTATCTTAGTCCAGGCCATTGGCATGGCATCATTAATATTTTTACAAAGGTCTCAGAAGCATTAGTTAGCATTTTAAAATATTGACATACACTGTAATAGTCAACCAGGCAAAAATAAAATTATTAATAATTTGTTGTTCCCACCTTGGGTGTTGTTGAGGACAATGCCTGATGGAAATCAACCCCACCATCAAGCATTAATACATAGATTTAGCCAAGCCTAAAAGCAGAGCTCCCCTTTCTAACCCCAGAAAGCAAATTGTAGTGTATATGGAAATAATTATGCTTCTGCATAAAGTACAAAATTAATCATCATTAGTGTATACAGTTTACAGTGATAAAAAACCTTTGAGTTGATAGCAGTAAACAACCAAGCCTTGCAAACAATATCCAACAATTTTAACCAACAACTCAAACAACGGCATTTTCCATTTGACTGATAATCTTTACACTCTCTCTTCCGTTAACAAGATCAACACCAAAAATTACTCATTAAAAAGTCAAGCTAAAGCGTAGTAATTCGCTTGCCCGAATGCAATTTCACAGTCAAATCGAAAGGTATTAATTTAGTGTGGACAGTTGCCACGGTAATGACGAATTCAGTTCCAAAATAAGCAACTGGAGCCAGCCACAAAACCATGTGACAAACAACAAACGATTGTTATAACTTGATCGCTCTTGGAGGATTTGCTGAAAATCTCTGGCCAAAAACAACTTAAACTGTCGCAAACATAAACGTTGCTTACAAGTGCATTTGTTGCAGATAAATGTGCTGCAATCCAATATAAATTTATACAGCGTCAAGAGTTTGGTTATAATACATCAGACAAAGTTCTTCATTGAAATTTTCTCTTCTTCTCCTTCCTTGGCTCCTTCGAGGCTTTCTTCACTTAAATTTGTCAAATTTTGTCGCCATTTCTCTTGTGCTCTTTCGTTGCTCGTCATTAATTGCAAAAATTCTTTTTCAAAAGTGACGAAAGTCAGTGGGATAAACACAGGTTGCACAAAAGTTCCCCACCAAGATAATTTGCCCATCCGCACCTCAAAGCTGCATTTGTGAGACTCCCCTCCCTTCACTTTCTTAGTCTCCCATCCCCCTCCCCCAGAGTCTGTACAGACGGAGGGACGGACAGACACTTGGTCAATCATGTGAGAACCAAACGAAAAATGGTTGACCATATTTTCTTCAGTATGGGGCTCTGCCCCAGGCCACGAAAGAGCCCCGCTATTATGCAACATGTTGCATGCACACTGCAGTACCACTACTACTACTATTGCCGAGCTACACTGTAATTGCCGAGCTACGCTGTTGTAAAGCATGCCACACTGCAGTAGAGTAATAACCCAAAGTTGCTATCTTCTGAATAAAATATAGGACAAGAAGCTATGTGCAAGGAGTAGTTTTAAAGAATGCCTTTGCTAACGCTTCGCTGTGATTGTTTATTTATCATTGCACTTTGACTCCATGAGAGGCCACTTCTCACAGCAATAAACAGCAGACAACAGTGACAACTTGGAAGATCAAGCAGAAATCACGCTCAAACGTGACTAAATTCGATAATTTATCAACAGCACAAAATTAATAAAACCAAACAGTTGCATTTTTCTTTAAACCGCAAATGAATGAGCAAATTAAGGTAATATACATGTAATCGTGCTTGGTGGTGGCCCATAATCACGAAAAGGAAAGCTGGTGCACTACCATGATCTTACGCTCTTCTCTCCATCCGAATTCGAAAAAATCCTCCCCTTACTAATTAAGAGAGCAACACCATGGTGTGCACTATACACACGGAAACAATTTCGGTCTATGTTTAGATGAAAGCTTGGCAAACTTACGAATGTGCTCAAGCTCATCAGAAATATAACAGGTATGTTTTGATATTAAGTTTATAAATACGAGGGTATAATCAGAGAAAGCAGCACCTCCAGTGGGAATTCTAGAATACAATCCAAAACACAAGGGTGTTTAATTTTCTTGACGATGTTAAGGGTGATTTGAAACAATGCCTATTCATTTCCCACGGACACAAAAAAGAGCAATCTATAACTGATCGCGGGTCACGAAAAAAATGGCTGGCTTAATAAAGCGAGCTGAAGGTAAACTTTTTTATTTCACTTGCTTCGTGCATGAAATCGTCACATCCTCGGAAATCAAATATTTTTTGAGCGTCTTTTTTTGCATGTATAAAAGGATACGTTATTAAGCTTTCACCTTTATAATTAACATCAACAGTTAAAAAAACAGAAGTGTGCCCTGACACAACAATTCTCCGAAGCTCGAAGCTAATCCTTGTTTGTGACCTTACCTTAGACGACATTTGCTAGGTTGTCTTGTAAATCAAATCCTGGAATCATGCATTCTGTTGCTCCTTATTTCAACTTATTTCTGGTCCATTTGTTGCATCAAACTAGCGCTTTATTGTCCACAGTGTTCACATCACACTTCCGCCATATTGATTTGGCGCATGACTTCCTTTCCGCCGAATTCACCCTCTCCTCTCACCGGAACCTAACCCCGCCCAAGTCAGTAATTCTTCTTCTTCCAAGCCTTCCTTTTCTTTCATTGCAAGGTTTTCACTTGGTTTTTTGAGCTAACTTGGTCTGATCTCTCGAGGAGGAGCTTGTCGAATGACGTTATGACAATGGGGACAAGTAACTGATATGGTCAAATACACAGCGGACAGCTGCAAAGAATGAAAGAAAGTAGCCTGCGAGAGAATATCGGCTCATGTTTCACCTGCCGAAAAACAATAGCCAACAAAACCCCGAATGCTCTCCTAGGTTAAAGAGAAAGTAAAGGGCAAAAATACTGAATACTGTTCCAGGGATAAAAGGAAAGAGCATTTTCTACCCTTTACTTATTTCCTCTTACCACGAGCCTAAACTATTGTAGGAGCACTGAGTTGTCAGGTTTCCCAGCAAAACTGACCTCAACCTATCGAAGATTATGCTTGACAACAAGCTGCTAACGAGCTGGCCTTATCTTTATCGTTCAGTTGACGTTATCCGTGCTTTTAGTTGTTGGAATGAACACCACACAGAAATCTGCAATTGGTGCGGTCAAAATACGTCATTAATTTTAATGTATAGATTTAGCCAAGCCTAAAAGCTGAGCTCCCTGGTTATTTATTCTTACTGCCTGTGGGGTTGGTGAAAATAAAAGGTTTCGAATTGTCCGCGTTTTGATTTTTCCGGTTGCCGCTTTAATAATTAAATCCTTTTCTTTGGTTTCTGCTTTAGAAAAATTCATCGCCTAACTAGTGAATTCCAGGCAAAGCGTTCATGTTAGGCCCATAAGACGTCCCATAGATTACAACTTTAAATATGATATATACCACACCAAGTGTCCCTTTATACCAACGTTAGACATCATCCACCCTAAGTTAACCACGTTTACTCCAATCCGCCGTAAGTTACACTACCTTAACACCGTTAACCCTCAGGTACCCTAAGTTAACCTCGTTTTACCACGTTTACCCACATGTACCCTAAGTGAACCACGTTTGACCACATCTACCCTTAGTTAACCACGTTTACCCACATCTACCCTTAGTTAATCACGTTGATCCATATGTACCCAAAGTTAACCACGTTGAACCACATCTACCCTAAGTTAACCACGTTTAACCACATCTACCCTTAGTTAATCACGTTTACCCACATCTGTCCTAAGTTAAACACGTTTACCCACATCTACCCTTAGTTAATCACGTTTACCCACATATACCGTAAGTTAACCACGTTTAACCACATCTACACTTAGTTAACCACGTTTACCCACATCTAGCCTTAGTTAATCACGTTTACCCACATCTACCCTAACTGAACCACGTTTACCCACATCTACCCTAAGTTAACCACGTATACCCACATCTACCCTTAGTTAACCACGTTTACCCACATCTACCCTAAGTTATCCACGTCTAACCACATCTACCCTTAGTTAATGAAGTTTACCCACATATACCCTTAGTAAATCACGTTTACCCACATGTACCCTAAGTGAACCGCGTTTAACCACATCTACCCTAAGAGAACCACGTTTAACCACATTCACCCTAAGTTAACGACGTTTACCCACATGTACCCTTAGTTAATCACGTTTACCCACATGTACCCTGAGTGAACCACGTTTACCCACATCTACCTTAAGTTAACTACGTTTAACCACATCTACCCTTAGTTAACTACGTTTAACCACATCTACCCTTAGTTAACCATGTTTAACCACATCTACCCTAAATTAACCACGTTTACCCACATCTACCCTAAATTAACAACGTTTACATACATCTACTCTAAGTAAACCACGCTTAGCCTCATCTACCCTAACTGAACCACGTTTACCCTCATCTACCCTAACTGAACCACGTTTACCCTCATCTACCCTAAGTTAACCACGTTTACCCACATCTACCCTAAGTGAACCACATTTACCCACATCTACCCTTAACCACGTTTACCATCATCTACCCTAAGTTACCCTACGTTTACCCACATCTACCTTAAGTTAACTACGTTTACTCACATCTACCCTAACTTAGCCACGGCTACCCACATCTGCCCTAAGTTAACAACGTTTTACCCACATCTACCCTAAGTTAACAACGTTTATCCACATCTACCCCAAAGTAACCGCGTTTATCCACATCTACCCCAAAGTAACCGCGTTTACCGACATCTACTTTAAGTAAACTACGTTTACCCACACTCACATCTACCCTAAGTTAACCACGTTTACCCACACCTATCCTAAGTGAACCACGTTTACCCACATCTACCCTAAGTGAACCACGTTTAACCACATCTACCCTAAGTTAACGACGTTTGCCCACATCTACTCTAAGTGAACCACGTTTACCCACATCTACCATAAGTTAAGAACGTTTACCCACATCTACCCTAAGTGAACCACGTTTAACCACATCTACCCTAAGTTAACGACGTTTGCCCACATCTACTCTAAGTGAACCACGTTTACCCACATCTACCGCAAGCTAACCTCATTCTACCACATTTACCCTTAGTTAACCACGTTTACCCACATCTGCCCTAATTTAACCGCGTTTACCCACATCTACCCTATGCTATCCGCATTCGACCACTTTTAATGATATTTTAGAATAAAATAGATGTTAATGCTGGTAAGCAAATACTGGGCAGCGCCTGGGAGGAGAGCGTGACTTCCCATCACGTGACTACCTTATTTGGCTATTTCATTCATCCCGCCATGCGAGCCTTCTCAGTTTGACATTTCCAAAGCTCAACTAGTTCTGTTTTTTTTGTTCAGCAATTTAATCCCTCCCTCCCGCCCGTTTTGCTTTCTGGTTCTCTTGTATTTTATTTTATTTTTTCTTTATGAGCTTCTGTAACCTATTTAATAGTTCTCCTTAATAAAATATGGGCGGGGAATTGCTGCCTGCGGCACCCCTTCAGCCCTGTGCTGAAGCCCCGTTAGGGAGGGGGCATATTGTTACTCTGCTGGACTGGGTTAACTTAGCCCCAGGACATTATGCCAGCAACTATGCCCGCCTTGCAATACAGGCACGAGGCACCCCCTCGGCTAGTTGCCGAGGCCCCTCATCCGGTGGTCCATACCGGCGGTGGGTATTATCCGTGCCTTGCCAGTACATTCCCTGCCCCTCGTTTACGCCCAAGTTGTGTGTATTGTCTTTCAGGGTGGCTTAGTGGTTATCTATCGGGCCTCCCACCACTGCGAGCCGGGGTTCAATTCTGGCCTCGGCCAGCATGTGGGCTGAGTTTCAGTCGATCTCAACCTGACTCGAGGGTTTTTCTCCGGGTACTCCGGTTTTCCTCCCTCCTCATCAAAATCGACTCACAGCTAATTGACATCTAGCTGTGGTGCTGTGCTCCGACATCAAACATGGACTGTATAGCGGCAGCCAGAGGCGCCTTTGTATGCTTTCAGCCCGATGTCGTGAGCCGCACCCTTCGCAATTCAGTCCTCGACTGCAAGTAAGGGTGATTAGCACTAGCACTAGCAATATTTATTTCATTGCGCACCAAAGCATTAACCCTTAGTTAACCACGTTTACCCACACAAATCTGATTCCAAAGGTGCCAAGAAAGGACCGTGCCTGCTAATTCAGAGGTAGTTTTGCTCTGTTTACTGAATATGCGGGAAAAGCAGATCTTAACGAGTGTTATTATAATCCAGAAAAAGAAAATTGGGGGTAACCGAGCATTTTTCGAAGATAATTAATCAACAATATTTGAAAAAAGCTTTAAAATACAAAACATTGTATGGATATCTTTTCCAAAATGAACCTTAATTATCTCTGAACAATGCGTGGTTACCCCTAATTTTCTTTTTGGATACCAAGAGAACCTGCTAAGTTGATTTCTCCGCATAGTCTTGAACCGCGCCAAAATATCCCTGAAGCACGGCCTATAGGAAATCCGAGTATCTCGAGATACGCAAAACGTATGCGCAATAACAATAGTAGGCACCGTACCTAAGATATTAACACAGGGTTAGTTTAAATTTCCGATAGCTCCAACAGTTTAAGATAAGCATGAAGGTGGTTACCTTAGGATAAATGTTGGTACAGCGAGTTTAACTTGGGGTAGCTCTTGGTCAACGA
>NC_090892.1:721066-723566 GCF_036669925.1 Montipora capricornis
ATTTATCCCTAACTTTACGAGAACTGATTGCCATTACGTGTTTATAACATAAGTTGCAATTTTCTTGTCACTGTCGAGGCACATCGAAAACCAGTTGGGCAAACGGATTAAAAAAATCATTTGTTCGCTCGCATTTTAGAGCAAAACAAACAAACAAATCAACTTTTTCTTTATGTCCAAAAGAGTACAGATAATTGTTATTTAATTCCAGTTGACAATAAAAATTCGATTTTCATTCCTGAACAAAGGAAAAACCGATTAAACCACTTTTTGAAAATAACAAACGGTTTAGTGCCCAAGGTAAGCATTTGTGGAGTAACTTTTTGCACTAAGTATGAGCTATTACTGGTATTGTGTTTTGTCGTTGTCGTTCTCTTTCGCTCTCCTTTCGTTTCTGTTCTAGTCATAAGTCCTCCAGGTATCATGAAACGTTATCAGAGCTTCTAAAGAAATGCCAAAAATTGCAATACAGAGGAAGAAGCAGCTCTAAGCAAATTCAAAATAAACACTCAGCTTTAAGTTTATATCCCTCCGATGCTTGAATTGAATGACTGCGTAGCCGCCAGTGTGGACCACAGCTATCATGATATGTCAAACTGGATTGAAATCAACGAAGAATGCAGAAAGAAAACATTTTCTAAACCGTTTTCCACCTGAACACGAAAAGCGTTAGTCTCCTACGCAGCCATTCTTTGTGTGGTCACGCAACACTCCTCCACACAAACAACGGCTGCGTTCTTTCGAACTATATTCCTTTCCTTTATTTGACCAATCAGACCTTGGTTTTCATATCCTGAAACCGTTCGCGCTAAAGCGAATAAGCCAATCAGAGTGCATGTCTTAACTTCACTTTTATCGGCGACAACACCATTGTGGAAGCTTTTGTTATGACGGTTTCAAAGTTTCAAAGTTTCAAAGTTTAAATTTCACAGTTTTAACTGTCTGATGTCTGATGCCTATCAGATGCTTTCAATCAAAAGCGTAGTTTTGGAAAAGAAAGCTGCATTTTTTAAAATCTAACAACGGAGTCGGAAAAATCTCTGATTTATCAAGCCATTTCAGTATTCCACTCGTTTGACAAAACGCGAGGGCACCGTTGTTTTATTATCTTGGGTATAGGGTGATAATATCATGATAATTATGGGGAATCATGGGAATAATGATTACCGCTAAATTTCTTTTACTCATCAGTGGCACTAAATAACGATTTCCTGCCGGTTAATATACAAGAAAAGTTTGAACTTGATCGTTATTCTGCACAAGCATCAACTTCTCCCTTTTACTGCCGGAGGTCTGGGTTCAGGCGAGTAATCAGTACACTTCAGCACGTGGTCGGTTTTCAAGTCTTGGTGAGTTCTGCAAGTAAAAGAGAGGATAACTACTAGAAACGAGAACGGATGACATGTTTGTTCTTTTGGGAGATAACAGAGGCTTTTGTTGCGACACAAAAACTATAAAGACACTTAAAAAATACCGCTTTTTACTGATTACGGTTGGTGCGCATCATACTCTAATAACCGAGAAGTGTGCAGAAAATAATATAATACTCTTTGTTTGTCCCCCCAAATTTTGCATAAGCTCTTGGGACTTGCAATGGTCCCAAGAGAAAACAAAAACAATGCTTATGCAAAATGTGGGGGTCAAACAAAGAGTATAATGGTAATTTCCGAAATGGCCTATTCCTGTATACGCCGGTTGTAATTAAGGCGACCGTTAGGTGATTTTGAAACTGCGGTGTCGAGGAAATATCCCTTTTCTTCTAAACTTTCCATTAAGCTTAGCAATAACAGCGAAAAGCGTCTCTTCGTTGTTGGTTATCTAGTCTGCACCGAGAGGTTTTTCGCCGGGATCTCCGGATTTCTCCTCTCTTCAAAAACCAGCATATGACTTGATTTGCGTGAATTTCTTAATTTCAGTATATAGTGCACTTGTTCCCAATTCCTGCTCTAGCATAGAACGTCGACACGCTCAATTAAAATTGTCCCCCTTCCAGTTGGTGGAGCGCAGGACTGTAGACTGTGTTAAGATATCCTTACGTCGCTCGTTCGAATGCGGCGCGGAGAAGCTTTTTCATGATATGGATTGAACCCAATCGGGTTCTTCAACATCAAAGAATGTCCTTATCAGTTGACTCCACCGTTACATTTAATTTACGAACATAGTTCGGCTATCTTTTCTCTCTCTTTTCGTCAGCTGAATTTTCGGAAAACCTCTTTTGTCAGGAGAATTTGTTAAGTCTTTCATATCCTTTTAGTTACCTTTTATCGATCTCTTAAACAGTGTAAAATTACAAACCTACACCAAGGAAAAGGAATTTCACACAGTCTTGGAGCTCAAAAGAAAGGATATAAAAGACTTTACAGGTTCTCCTGGCAAAAGAGGTTTTTCAGAACAGTCCGCCGACGAAAAGAGAGAGAAAACATAACCAACCTACGCTCATAATTTAACGATAAATATAATTTATAAGGAAAATTATAATCGTAAGGCCTCGTTGGGTTTA
>NC_090892.1:731066-746066 GCF_036669925.1 Montipora capricornis
TTTGATGGCACTTTCTATCAAACTGGCGAAAAGTCAATAAGGAATCTTTGGCGAGGAATCGAAAAATTCACGTTCCTTGTCCTAATTTTGTTAGTATCATTGATTGGTATCATCGGGCGAATCATCTTTAGCTTCGGGCGAATCTGCGTCGGGCGAACAGGCTTTCGGGCGAAACAACCGTAATTCGCAAATACGCATCCGTAAACATAGCAAACGGTTTGTCCAAAGAAATCCACCAAATTTGAGCTACTTGTTCCTCCCGTCAATGGCAAATTGTTCTGTGACCTTTTTTGTTGAGCTGCAAGATGTCGTGGTAAACTGAAAGCCCTTGACGAAAGAAATCATTTTGTTTTTCAACCACACGATCCCGCTACGCCGGGCGCCATGTAAGTCTATCCAAGTTTTAAGCTTTTCATGAAAAAAATCTTTTGCCCTTCTTCTTGTCACTCGAAAATTCAAATTCCAGATCATATTATAAACCTAGTTCTTAATCTTTACGCCTTTTCGGCTAATGCAGCGCGAATTAAAAGACAAACTTCGATGAAGACGAAGTTGTTTTGCTCAAACAGAAGAAACCAACTGAATGTGGAAGACGTACGTTCAGGCAATCAGGAGCGAGAATTTTTGGCGCTCGACCAATCGTGAGCGAGTAATTTTGCCCTCTTCTCAAGCAAAATTAAGAAAAAATACCCTCTTCATTGACCAATTAGCATTCAGTAATTTTGCCCACTTTGTTATTACTACTAAAAACAGCCACTCGGCAGACAGAAAGACAGAGAAAATATAAGCAAGCTATGCTCATAGTTTAACGATAAATATAATTTATCAGGAAAACTTTAATCCTAAGGCCTGGTTGGGGTTTAAATCCAGATGATCAAAAATCTCCTTCGAGCCGGATTCTAACCATCGACCTAACGATATCTTACCACACTCTAAAGTCATCCGCTCTACCAACAAAGCTATCGAAAGTATAGCAATTGCGACTTCTAGTCCAATTATCCACTCCGCAAACAGACGACAAAGAAAACATAACCAAGCTACGATCATAATTTAACGGTAAATATAAGTTACAAGGACATCTATAATCGAAAGGCCTCGTTGGGGTTTAAATCCAAATATCAAAAATCTCCTTCGAGCCGGATTCGAACCAGCGACCTAAGGATGTCTTAACACACTCTACAGTCCTCCGCTCTACCAACTGAGCTATCGAAGGTGTACCAAATACGCTTTCTACTCAAAACAGCGACTCGGGAGACAGAAAGACAGAGAAAATATAAGCAAGCTATGCTCATAGTTTAACGATAAATATCATTTATCAGGAAAACTTTAATCGTAAGGCCTGGTTAGGGTTTAAATCCACATATCAAAATCTCCTTCGAGCCGGATTCTAACGTTTGACCTAACGATATCTTACCACACTCTAAAGTCATCCGCTCTACCAACTAAGCTATCAAAAGTATAGCAATTGCGACTTCTAGTCCAATTATCCACTCCGCAAACAGAAGACAAAGAAAACATAACAGAGCTACGCTCATACTTTAACGGTAAATATAAGTTACAAGGACATCGATAATCGAAAGGCCTCGTGGGGTTTAAATCCACATATCAAAAAACTCCTTCGAGCCGGATTCGAACCAGCGACCTAAGGATGTCTTAATACACTCTACAGTCCTCCGCTCTACCAACTGAGCTATCGAAGGTGTACCAAATACGATTTCTACTAAAAACAGCCACTCGGCAGACAGAAAGACAGAGAAAATATACGCAAGCTATGCTCATAGTTTAACGATAAATATAATTTATCAGGAAAACTTTAATCCTAAGGCCTGGTTGGGGTTTAAATCCAGATGATCAAAAGCTCCTTCGAGCCGGATTCTAACCATCGACATAACGATATCTTAAATCCACATGATCAAAAAACTCCTTCGAGCCGGATTCAAACCAGCGACCTAAGGATATCTTAACACACTCTACAGTCCTCCGCTCTACCAACTGAGCTATCGAAGGTGTACCAATACGAGTTCTACTCAATACAGCCACTTGGCAGACAGAAGACAGAGAAAACGTAACAAGCTACGCTCATAATTTAACGGTAAAATATGTTAAAGGACGTCGATAACGAAAGGCCTCGTTGGGGTTTAAAATCACATATCAAAAACCCTTCGAGCCGGTTCGAACCAGCGACCTAAGGATGTCTTAACACACTCTACAGTCCTCCGCTCTACCCACTGAGCTATCGAAGGTTTACCAATACGATTTCTACTCAATACAGCCACTTGGCCGACAGAAAGACAGAGAAAACGTAACCAAGCTACGCTCATAATTTAACGGTAAATATATGTTAAAAGGACATCGATAATCGAAAGGCCTTCTTTGGTGTTTAAATCCAGATGATTAAAAAATCTTTCGAAGCCGGATTCTAACCATCGACCTAACGATATCTTACCACACTCTACAGTCCCTCCGCTCTACCAACTGAGCTATCGAAGGTGTACCAAGTACGATTTCTACTCGAAACAGCCAATCGGCAGACAGAAAGACAGGGAAAACATAACCAAAGTCTGCTCATAATTAAACGATTCCCACAGGATCCATCACAATTCTGTCGCTTAGTCATGTTGTTATCTTGTTGTTTGTATTTAAAGACCTCATCGAAGATCCCTTAGCTGAGGAACAAACACGGAGACAAAAGGCAAGAGGACTGTGGACTCAAAAGAAGACCAGTAAACTGTGTGCAACGTGAGTAGCTTATTCATTTGCTTTTGAAATTGGAAAATGTGAGACGGAGAAGAGTCTGAAACGTGTTTGACGTCGTCGGAAGGCCGCTGAGATAGATTTAACAAATAGATTCCATGTTGCCGGGCGTCTGTTCAGTAAGAGATCACAGAGTGCAGGTACAAAACACAGGTCACAGGTCACAGGTCACAAGTCACATGTCATTGTTTTTTCCAACTCAGAAACAACCCTGACCGTTAACCATTGCTAGCACTAAGCCCAAAAACTTTTGTTTAGGCCTAATTAGGCCTAAGGTTAGCTTGAATGAATGTGTAGGATTCTTCCTGTATTGGTAAAAAAATGACCTGTGACTTGTGACCTGTGACCTGTGACCTGTGACCTGTGGATATGCGTTTGTACCTGCTTGATCACAGATGACGTCAGATTGTGATAAGAACAAAAAGTAGTATATGAGGCGATAGCCGAGTATGTCACTGCTGTTCTTACCACATTTTCGACGCCTTCCACAGAGTCTATTATTACTGACGTGCACAAGATGGAATCAATTGTTTTATGTGATAAAGAACTGAAGTTTTTGATGACGCCGTCTGCTTGAGTCTGTCCTCTAATAGATCGTATATAGGCGAAAAACCAATCACAATGCGTGCATTATTTAGATTATTTCATAAAGATAGATAGATAGAAACACCGTTTATTCAATGTATATGTTGCCGGTAAAATCCGTTTTCAGGTTGAATCCGTTTTGACCTAGTTTAAATTGGTGATCCTCATCTTACCTTGGGTGAATACGCACTCAGATGGATTGAAGAACCTTTTTTGGAGCCTAAATTAAGCCTAGAATTAGTGTCAGGTTTGGATTAGTTTGGTTATTATACAAAGATATCAATTGACCAATTATAGAAAAGTAAATAATAAAAAGAACTGTGTTGGGTTAAGCATGTTCGTCGTTGTGGTGTAGTGGTGAAGAAGACACAGTAGTACAGGTCTGGAGAGTGCGAGTTTCGATTGCCGGTTATAATTAGTGCATAGTACAGTTCTTTTGTTCCCTCACTATGTTGTAATGTTGAGACTGAATTAAAAAGTGTATAATACAGAAACCGACAAGATGATGCCAAACATTAGGGAGACGTGTTGAGATGCGTAAGGCAGAGCTTGAGGAGGGAAGATATAGGTGTTTTCAATCCTTTTTAGGGGGAGGGAGGGAGGGGGCTTAAGCTAGGTTGAGTGCGTATTCAACCTAGGGTAAAATGCGGATCACGATTAAACCTACATAGGTAAAAACGGATTCAACCTAAGAACAGATTTTTCCTGCAACATATAGTCTTTCATAGAGCGGTTTTCAATTTAGTGTCGAAAGTATTTAGCGAATTACTTTGGTTTTGCATTACTTCACTCATTGATTGGTTCAAAGTTCTCGCGCCTCTTTTTCAACCAATCAGAAGTGAAACCAAAACCAATCGCGGCTAACGCGTTCACATTTTCTCGCGCTTTGTGTCGGCTACTTGTAACTACTTCGAGTTTTGATTGATTTACTCGATTGTCTCCGTCCTTTTTGATTGGCCATAGTAATTACTTTGGTTTTGGTTTTAACAACACTCGATTGAAACTCGCTCTATAGTGTTGGAATACCAGTCACCTCTAGAGCCTCTCTGTACTTTAGGTCAGGAAACACTGACACAAGTATTCGTTCCAGCTTTTTTGTCTGCATGCACATAAAAATGAAATTTTCGTTTTGACTACGAAAGAAAGGACAAAGTCCCTGAAAAAGTCTGACCACAAAATAAAATGCCCTTGAAATGGAACCCAAAATGGGCGAGAAGTGGAATGAAATTATGATATTACTTTTGCCATTCAGATACGTAAAACGTTTTCGAAGTCCTTTTTGATCGCGCGAGGCAATGAAAATTGAGGTATGAATGCAGGAGTTCCATTCTCCTTGTGTACAGGTCTAGCAACAAGAGAATGTGCAAAGACCGGCCAGAGGCCCGTCCAATGCATACAAAATGAGAAATAGATTTCATGTCCTAAAACGTCTTTCTTGATGATACATCTTCTGGTACCCCCCGCCAACAACAACAACAACAACAAACAATGCAACAATTTTTATTCGTACCTTAATTAGCCAGAAGTAAATACAAGATGTCATAAATATAACGTAAAAATTCGGTAACAAGGCGAAATAGGAAAGAAAACTCTGGACGAAATATGGCCCTTAATCGGAAATAGTGACAAATTAATCGGAAATAGTGACAAATTAATAAGCGAGGCAGCAATCTTGGACAAAATTGTTGAGACAGTGACACAAAAAGAACACTTGTGTATCACTCTATCAGAAACCCATAAGGGTTGAAACGTGTAACGCGCGTTCACAGCTTCCGAATATTCAGTGCTAAGTACCATATTTGGAAACCCCTCGCTCCAGTTAATTTTCGCGCGAGAACATTGGTGGTATTGCGTCACGGTGTTCTTGCGAACTGATTGGTTGAATGTTTCTCTCTTGTTGTTCCAAATATGGTACTTAGCAAATTGAATATTCAGAAGCTTGTTTCCCAGGACACAAGGGGCCGTTACACGTTTCAACCCTTATGGGTTTCTGACTCTATTTAATCAGATTATCGAGAGTGATGGCCAGCACAAATTGGCTGAACTGTTGCCCTGCGCGCAACGACACACGATACAGTCTAAGGAACAATTGAATGTTCTCTCTACCTAATATTAAGACCAAAAGGTCACAGAATTATTTTATAATGCATTTTTTTAAAATAAACAACAAATGTAAATAACACGATAATATTATATTAGGAATTATTATAACATCAGTGACTATCCTTCGCAGATATTTTTTTCATTCTTTTTGCAATCTTCCCCCCTTGCTTGACGGTTGGAAAGAATCTCTGCAAAAGAAGAGTACTAACCGAAAGGGTATGGAAAGATTTTACTTACAACAAATTTCTTGTGCTTTTTTTCCTCACAGCCTTGCAAAGACGAACTACCAATTTGGTCAAACTTCTGAGAAGATGAAAATGGTAAGTTCTCAGTGAGTCCTTTTTGCTTCACTTTTATTTTGCGTTGCAAATTAGTCTTGGATTTGTAAAGCGCAAGAGAAAAAAAAAATCAAGGAAGCTGAAGAGAGCTTAGAGGTCAAAGAACACTTTCCCACCCCTTCCCACCGAGATCCTATAAAAATGTGTGTACGTGTTTCTAACCAACTGTGGGGTTGTTTTGATTTAGTAGTCCCGTGGAGATTGCGTCGAGCATTGGTACTCGTACAAGAGGGATAAACAACATCTTGTGGTAAGGATACGTGACCACCTTTCCTCATCCTATAGAATCTCAAGTTGAATCTGTACATACTACCCAACGTATTTAATAGCGTTTTCCAACTGAATGTCAAAACTAATCGAAGTTGCCTTGGTTTTATTAGCTACTCTTGCTGCAGTCCAGTTTTTAGTCTAATGAAAGAAAAGCCGAGCATTACCAATTACTATTTGTAAGCGCTTTTCCGCGCTTACCGTTCATTTCATGCCCCTTAAATTTTCTCGAAGTTCTACTTAGTTCGTTAAATTGGGGTATTTGTGATTGGGTTAGGGTCGCGTGATACCTTTCAACAACGCCATGTCTATGACGTCTGTGTTCTTTGACAGCAATGCCAATCGTGCAATACACAGAGAGAGAAGAAGAAGAGGCGGAAGGAGGCTTCTAATCGCGCGGCCAACGCTGCTGAGGCTCGTGCCGCGGCCGCCGTTGCTGCTGCTGCTGCTGCCATTAAGCCTCAACAACCATTGCCGTGCTTAGCACGGGAACCATCCGAGGAGGAGGAAGAAATTGACATTGAAAATGGTGACCCACCCCCAAGAGAACGTTGGGTTGATCCCGATGTTTTAGCAGCAATTGCGGCTTCAACTCCGCTTTCGCTCGCAGACTCTGATGCTGATGACACTAAGGTTGACGTCGAATCACAGCAGGTTGAAATGAAAATCTTGGATGACGAGTCTGCAACTACACCAGTGCTTCAGGAACTAAAGAAAGACAGCATGCATTCTACTACTTGTGAGACCCCCGGACTAAACATTTTGGCAGAAGTGGCGGCCTTTGCAGTTCGCCTTCCTCTTACAGAATCATGTAAAGATCGGATTGAACTTGGCACTGGATCCACAAAACAACCACAATTTGAAAAGAATAACTTGGATGGAGCCTCTTTGCGTGCACATCATAAATTAAAGAGGGGCAACATGCCATGTGATAGTTGTGACACCTCTAGACTGAACATCTTAGCAGCTGTCGCAGCTTCTTCAAGTCCCCTTCCAACCACAAAATCAGTTGAAGACGAGGGTTGGAGCTGGCGCTGGATCTGCAAGCGTGTATAACTCTGCGACTAGCCCTAAGCGACAAGGATTTAAGACAAAGAACGAGTCTGGTGCTCCATCGCGCAAACGTTCGCATGGTGGAAAGAGCATCTTGGATGCGCATCGTGCAGCTGTACATGCTCTTGATGAAGATAATGTGGAAGATGGTGCAACAACCCGAAAGCGATCTCGGGCTGGAAGGCGCCTCGTTGTCCCTTGGAGGTTCAGAAATGAGCCTCAGGGACGTCAGCACTGAGAGCCCCACGGGGGGGGGGGGGGGGGGGGGGGGGGGGGGGACGAAAATGACGAAAACGACATTGACGAAATCGACCTAGACTGACGAAAATCGACCGACGAATTGACTGAGGGGGGATGACCAAGGAATTGACAACTATCACAAAGATGACATCACAGAACTGACAGATTTGACGAAATTGCTCATGAGCTCTTTGCTGACGAACCTATGACCTGAAAGTTTAATTTAAGGTGAGTTACTAGAACAACAGCAAGTTGTCTATGCTGTTATGCCCTGCGCAACTTACACCATTTCCACGAGAAAATCAGAATTTAAGGTGCGGTAAAACGAGCAACAAAATTGTGCATGTTTCGTCGCAACATTGTTGCACTGTGTCCCGCACTGTGTGTTGCAGAACGATGTTGCTCGTTTTACCACATCATGCCATCAATGTGTGTGTACAACAAAATCGCTTGCGCCAAGTTGCATCAATGTGTTTCAAAAAGTAGGGCAGCCTTCCACTTTTCGCAGCAAAATTCCGGATTGTTGCCCGTTTTACCACTCTTCCTTTAATTTACGCGCAACAAAAAACGAGAAAGCTTGCTCCTGATTCAACTGACAAATGTCACCTCTCTTGGGGTTCCACAAACTTTAAGATGGCGGACAGAGATTCAGTGAGTGCCATGGAAGGAGAGACTCTCTCGCAAATATATCTCCAGGGAGTGACGAATGTAAAAAGGTTTGAACTGAAGAATAGAAAATTCGCCTTCACCAGGCTGTCGAAGATTACCCTTGTTTATGGGATACATCCCGATGCATCTACAAAAACAAGAAACTAAAAGACGAAGCCCTTCGAATTGCAATTGCAATTGCAAGCTTTCATCGGATGGATTTAGGAAATTTTACACAACATTTCCTTTTTCTCCGTTTTGTGGCCGAATCCTTGTTTATTTCGTCAAGTAAGTAAATGAGAAAAACAGCAGCCGCTTGTTTTCTTGCGGCCGCTATTTTTGTTTATATTTCCTCGCGTGACTACGTCGGCTTCGCGTGACCGAATCTGACCAATCAAAAAGCCGGTTTCATGTCGTGGCTGCAACTTGGCGAAAGCGATTTTGTTGCCCAACAATTATTTGAATACCGATTGTGGTAAAACGTGAAACATCGTTCTGCAACACACAGTGCGACAATGTTGGGCAGAAAGTTGAAGGATTTTGTTGCTCGCTTTACCGCACCGTTATATTGAGTATATTGAGTAGCTGTTGTTGCTCTTCGCTCTTGACTGAAAGATATGTCGGGGATATTGCATCACCCTAAACCCTAAACACAAAAGCACCCCTCGAGTGACAATTTTCTTCTTTCCCAGAAGGCCTCTGGAAACAACATTTGAAAACGGCAATTTGGTCAGCGGAAGAAAATTAATAACTTAAGGCCTGGTAACCAATTCTTTCCTTGGCGTCCTTGACAGCAGAAAAAAAGTCGTAGCTTTCCTTAGGTTTTTTCTGTTTGTTATTATTCCTGTTTGCTCTCACAATGCCGCGAAAAGCGCTTACATGTACCGTAGAATTGGACATCTATCAGGTGAAAAGTCGAGAGAGCAATTTTTCATTCAAAACGTGGCAAATTATTGGCTACACTTAGAGTGAAAGTGATGGGCCGGGATCGATCGTTGAAGATGCAGAAGTGTTTTTGCCGGTTGCTATTCTCAAATTAATACACTTTTTTCTCCAGATCACCTGTCCAGGAACAAGACATCTAAACGACAGGAATATGCTTTATTTATCAGTTTGCATTCTCGGACAAACAAAGCGCACGAAATCTGTGTTCGCAAGCTTTCCTCTTGCTTTGAATGAGAGATTGTATTTCGAGAGGGTAAGTACAGTATACATCGAAAGGCTGAAGCTTTCAGCTGTTTTTGTTGTTTTCCTACATGCATAATTAATCACGTCATTCAAGGCTGATCAACAAGAATTATTGATGTCATTGCAATTGGAATTTCAGGATAAATTAACAATACAGTCGTTTCTGTCTTCTGTAGACCTTTGTAAATGCTAGACACAACCCACTCATGTCATGGGAATCTTAGAAGGTGAGTAAATTCAATGGGTGTTTTAGTAATGGAAGCAGAGAATCTTTTTTTTTTTGGCAGAAAGGAGAAGACACCTAAGTTGATCAAGATGTCTGACTTATCTCTCCCCCTCCCCCCCCTCCCCCAATTTATCTACCACTCCTCCCCCTAAGGATCAGACATTCCGCTTTGTAGTCAGATTAAAACTCTTATAACTTGGAATGCTTAGAAATACATTAAATTATTTTTCTCCCCAACATTGTAACGGGGTTCCCCAGTGTCAATCAACAATTAAATTTTGCTGCATTTGATAAAGTAAAATGTACAATGTAGCTCTTTTAGGATGGCAGGTACAAAACACAGGTCACAGGGCACAGGTCACAGGTCATTGTTTTACCAATACAGAAAGTATCCTAAACATTCATAAAAGCTAACCTTAGGCCTAAATAAAAGTTTTTAGCCCTAAGGTTAGCTTTTATGAATGTTTAGGATACTGTCTGTATTGGTAAAACAATGACCTGTGACCTGTGACCTGTGCCCTGTGACCTGTGTTTTGTACCTGCTGCTTTTAGGAGGGAATTCAATTTAAAGAGGCCATAAAAATGTGGTTTTATCAAGTAAGCAGATACCAGTAATGATAAAGAAAGATTTGCAAACTCATGTCTCATTCCTGAACTCTTAAAGTCAGAGTGGTATAAAGAAGGAGAGGAAATAAAGAGATAAAAGATATTGAGTTTTTGAGTACATGTAGATGTTTTTTTTTGTCAACTCCTTTGCCCCTATTATTAGGGCTTCATCATTGATGAGTAAAATCCTCTGGTGCTGGAAAGAGTAAAATCTTCAAGTCACTACTCCACCTAGACTTAAAGCTAATCATTTCATAAATGCTGAACATAAATGCCATAACACATATCCTTGGTTTTCACATCTAGATTTCATTGTTGATGATGCACTACTGTGACTTCGTCACATAATTTTAACAAACTGGCAGTCATTTGTTCTTGGCTGTAGCACTGTGGTTGTGATACTCTAAAGCTGTGGTCAATAATGCTACATGTACCTATGACTGGGCTCCTATTTTCTCTAATAATCTGGCGACCACAAGACAATTTGCCATTGAAATCTTTTATATTATATAGTGATTAGAACAAATTATATGTGCCCTACGTACAGTATGTCAGCTCTCCTTTTGAACAGTCTGCAATTAATTTAATGTACAAGCAATTCACATTTTTGCATGGATTTGAATTTTGTAGATGAACATGTGTTATTTGAACTTGTACAGTACTCCAATGTGTATCGCGGTGAGTTTTCTATTATTAGCTTTAATTTGTAATGATATTAGAAATGATTCTATAAATTATTGGTAGGAAAATTTTAATTTATATCCTGGTTTGAAGGCAAACAAGAAGGTAAACGGGAAACATGAGCATAATTTTTACTTCCCTAATTTTAGTTAAAGGTATACGACTGTACACTATGTACATGTAGGCTGATATAAATTCATTTCAGGCTCCTTTTGTAGAAGTGTAAGTGATTAGTTGTACAGCTAGTACATACAGTTTTGGTGCACTGATCTTCAACAATGATGTTTGTCCCAGGTTTGATTTGTGGACCTCATGTAGGCTATACTGTTAAAGTGTAATTCCTATATGTGCTCCGCAAATCAAACCTAATTATATTGTTGGTTGGCTGTCTTAAATTTCTTCACTCCAAATCTCCAAGAGTTTCTTTGGTTCAGAAATGTGGTTGCATCAACTGACTTGATTGTAGCAGGTTTACCTCTTTAGGGAGAATAGAAACTTAATATTATATTTGCATTCCAAGCATTACATGTAGCTTGAGTTTTGCTTAGTATCAAGCTCTCTTCCTCAGAATATATCAAGGGGTTGTGGATTACACAGGTTTTTATTACTATAAGATAATTGCTCTAAATTTGCTCTAAGTGCCTCATGATGTTTTGCTAATGTGATTTAAGCTGCTGTGTCCCATGCATTCCATCACAGTAATTCTGCTGTTGTTAAGTGATCCCACAACATGAAGTATCATATGAGCATTTTGTCGCTAATGCTCAACACAGTGAGTTTTTAACCATTGCAGAGGTCTCTTTTTCCCGTGCTCATCAGCCCAGCAAATGCGAATGAAAAGAGACCTAGCAGGATAAAAAAACTCTATTCATGTCTTACAATTTTGTTTTCTTCTCACAGGAGGCAAAGTCTTAGCCCGATATGAGATATCGGCCAGAGAATTTCACTTAATCATGTTGTCTTTTAGTACAAGACCATTCTCCTAACACGTAGTTTCGGTTAATCATTCCGGCCAAGGTAAATGCATCGCGTTTCACGAGACCTTGGACTCGATACCACTGCTCACTTTCGAGCATTGTTTTGACGGCCATACAATTTTATCGTTTCTGCATTGTTCAGGCATTCGGAACAAACCGACCATGGATATGCCTTTCTCGAATGATAGCCCTGAGAGTGTCGGGTTTTCGAACAAAGAGTCATCGTCGTCTAAGGAAAGAACTAGCGAGGTGTTGAAACTGTTTCTTAGTAATTTCTTCAGCATATCCACATCTATTCCTGTAATTGCTTCGATGATGGACGGCATTGGAATCTTTGGGAATATAAATCCAACAGAAGTTTTCAATTGCCCTTTGTCCTCATATACCACCGCCTCAGCTTCAGTAGTCTTGTCTACGCCAGGGAAATTCCCAAGACCAGAGATGTGGATGTATCGATTTTTCTGCTTTTCTGAAGTAGCTGACTTGATCTTTGGTTGTATAAAATCAAAATCACTCATTTGACTATTCTGGATAATTGCTTGACTTTCCGCATCTGGAATGAAGGAAAGGCCATATTGTTCAGCGAGTAATTTCACTGACATCTTCTCGGCGGTCCCAGAGATGAAAACGACTTTGGTTTCGTCTTCTGTTTTCAATGAGATATTTGCTTTTGCCCCTCCTAGCTCTGAGACGCCATCGCCCTGAAATGACCATGTGTTCAATTCATCTCCTACGCGATGTCGGAAGGTAATGTCAACTTCAGACACGTTGAGGAGTCCAGGAATTACAGCTATGGTATCAGGTACCTTTGCATGGACAGTAAACGTCTCCTGGCCAATATCATAACTGAAGTGGTCAATGTCTACGGAAGAAAGTTTAGGAAAACCATGAGGAAGCACTCTTATCCTCGCACTGGGTGATAAAGCATGCAAGGTTTGCGCGACGCTGACTGTCTCGTGGCGAGATGTAATGAACTTTACAAGGGGAGGATTAACCACGACTGCAACTTTTACTGGTTTCTTGTCCTCGCTTCCTAAACGGAATGGAAGCAACAAGTTAAGCCTTTGGAAATATGCGACTGTAGTTCATCTGCCAGAATGCCATCGCCAAAGGAACTAAGTGGTAGTTTGTCCACATCTCCCGTAGAGGCCACAAAGCCGAAGTTTGTCCTGGTCTTTCGAAAGACTCGAGTTTTTGCGATCAGATGGTTGATGAATGGAATCTTGAAAAGGTCGTCACTGACCAGCTTTAAAAGAGCTCGGGAAGGCAGATCGTTTTGAAACTCCAACAAGACTGAAAATACGCTTTTCTTCTTGGGGGCCTTGCGAATAAAAACCTTGCAATCGGACGAATGTGTGTCCTCCAGCAACGGGTCTCCAGAAATCATAAAGACATAGTCGTCATTTCCCTTGAACACTGAGTACATTTCCACATTTTGGAGAGTGAGGTTCTTCAGTGTGTTAGCGTTTATTCCTGCGTGTTCAACGCTTTTCTTCTCTGAAAGCCGGGAAGCTACCTCGTACACATTGAGCATGTCAGCGGCTGCCACCATTGTGTGATGATCGCCGATTTTGGATTCTTCGATTTTTACTGTTGCAGTGATGTTACCTTGATTCCACTTTCCTATTATAAATAATTGTAAATATCAATTGAGTTACAAGCTTTTCATTTGCTGAAGTCTCATTTGCGTTTCACTCTGCTAAATCTATTCCAGAATTTCTTGCTTTACAGTCGAGGTATTAGCCGAGAAGTTTAGTATTACATTTTCGTGAAACGGTAAAGGGCCGGGTTCTTCTGGTCATGAAAGCATGAAAATTCTCCGCTTATAGCTTTTCTGTTTCTTTACTGCGATTTTCCGATAATTCTGCGCCGGGAGGTTACAATCCAAAGTGCGTTTTGGCTTCCATGAATCAAATTCCGCACATAGCCGGGAAGATCGACTCCGCTTCCTGAAAGTGAAGCGGAGCATATTTGTTTACTTCACAGCGAGAATACCATTACGATATCTTTGTAGTGTTTCTTCCGTAAAAAGATTCGTACGGATTCCATCGCTTTTCATCGGCGTCAAGTTCGAAAATACAAATGTACCGTGGGAGCCAAAGATGCTGATTGGTAGGTTATGTTACGCATCAATTGATTTTTGGCTCCAATCTCGGCTTGGCGTCGGAAGTTTGATTGATGGAAGCCAAAAACGCATTTGCCCGTTGGCGCTTGAAGATGAGATTCAGCAGAATTATGAAAATCGCAGTAAAGAACTTGCTCGATATCTGCGGATGACAGGCAAGAAATGGAAAGAAATATATATTAAAAATCTTAGCGTGACATTCGTCATTTGTCCGTTCTCGTCCACAGAGGCCACGATTCTTTCGGTCAGCACCAAGAATAACGACCTCTGGCTCGTTCCAAAATACGCGCAGTCTGTGTGGGATCTATTTTGGTAACCGTTTACAGCTACTCATTGTTTCAAATTTTAGAGATTGCGCAGACTGCGATTCGCAGACTGCGGAAGTCCGTGATTCGCAGACTTCCTGGTTCGGGAACAGCCAGAGGTCGTTATTCTTGGTGCTGCATGACCGAGAGAATCGTGGCCCCTGGGAAAAAGAATGTCATTTCTTGAAAACGCCATGCTAAATATCTTAATTGATCCATATTTATCAGCCTCGTTCCCAGGTTTTCCCCGCCGGAAAATAGCCCTGGGAACGACGGTACATGTTTATTAGGTAGTTGCGTAAGAAGGGCAGGAAGAGGGGTTAATAGTACCCCTCCCTTAAAGACCATTTTTTAGGCTGGAGGCCAGTCGTGCGCTACGAAACGAATGAAATATAGTGTTGGGTATGTTTGCTTCATTACATATAAATAAAAGTAAAGTCACCTTCAGCGTCGAACTTCCACTTTCTCCCAGGATTGTTTTTATCATACTTAAATGTCATTTTGACGTCATCAAGGGTCATTCCTTGTCCCAAGAGCTGCACTGGATCCTCTAGATCAGCAACTACTGTGACTTTACCTTTCTTGATGTTGTAGTCAAAGTTATCTGTCTTCAACTCTGACAAGGAAGGAAAGCCCTCCGGCATGGAAGGCATCGAGCCCAGTGGAACGATTTTTTGTAGAAGACGTTTGGCTGTTGGAAGGCCATCTGATGAAGCAGAGTAAATGGAAAAACAAGGATGAGACAAAAGAGATAACAGAAAAGCAAAATGATGGAAGCCAAAAGCCTTAGACTTACCCTAACAATTGTCTTCAGTAAAATTCAGGGCTTAGGAGAGATTTTAAAAATGACCAGTTAAAGTGGGTCTTTGAATTCCTTGATATTTTCAGGCTTCTCTAATCTTCG
>NC_090892.1:751066-761066 GCF_036669925.1 Montipora capricornis
GGTTGGCACCGGATCGCGTAGTTTGTATCCGCTGAACAATTCGTCAGCATGAATATCCGCAACAACGGAGGACGTTCACTTTGTATTTCCAGATCAGCCAGAGTTTGTTAAATTATAATTAATAGTCGTGGTCTCCGGTAAATAAAATAAACGAAATGAAATCTTTTTTTCAAACTTCCCTAATTGATTAATTAATAATTAAATTAATTCTTTGTATCGAGGCTATATAAGTACAAAGATTTTCACCCTCTCTATACTGCACAGTGTTTATTGATTAATTTCGTGCAGGACCGTGACCGTGAACGGAAGCTACTGTCCTCGACAACCATTTTTCTTTCAAAGCGGAGAAAAACTGTCGGAACTACTTGGAGATGAAGAGATTCGCATCTTTATCCAGAATCAATAATAAGAAAACACAGTTAACGAAACAAGATACGACATCAACGTATTTCAGAGATTTCTTGATGAATGTGAAGAGACAGACGACAGCTGACCGAAATCATCCCGCTGAGCTCGACAGTCAGGCTTCTGTGCAATTTTATATACGAAGAAAAACCACAAAACTGAATACGAACCTGATACAATGTCCTCATTCTCGCGAAGTAGCCAACTCTATACTTAGATGAAAGCAATCAGTACAAAGACAAACATCCTTTAAGGTAAGGAATGTCAAGTCTCCAGTGAAGATCTAAAGTCCATGCGCCGAGAACTCAGGAAACACGAAAAGGAGGAAGACCGAATTCAACAGAAGCTCAGTCAAACGAAAATATTTAGCTCATCTTTTGATCCTAGCCAGTTTCCTTTCACGCAAGATGTGGTTTTTGCTTACTCTCCTCGTGTCTTCGGCCATCGTGCCAGGCAGTGTAGGACAACTGAGTGGTCATTCTAGACAGCTACGCCGTAACATCCCAAGAACAGCAGCGCCAGAAATACTCAGTGGAAATACTCAGTGGGGAAGGAAAGCATCGAAGAAGAATTCTAAAAATGTTGAAAAACTAGACACAAGGCATATTTTCAGGAGCAAGCATCGGTGTAATTAAGGACGGTGCCTACTATCAGTTATTGCGCATACGTTCTGCGCATCTCGAGATACTCGGGTTTCCTATCGGTGATTCTTACTTATACTGGGATATTTTTGCGCGGTTTAAAATATCTGAAATCAAGTAAAGCTATGAACCTCGCAGTTATGGACGCAATTTTAACAAAGGCGTAGAGAGGCCTGAAAAATTCAGGACTTCAACGAGGATCATAGCTTTACTTGATTTCATATCCGCAGTTCAGTATATGATTTATTTGATGTATCATTTCATTCATTGATTCATTCCTCAAGGGAAAATTAGAACCCACAAATGACCAGCTCCCAACGTCAGTGGCTTCATAGCTCATTTGGTTAGAGTGTCGAACCGGTATCGCGAGGTCACGGGTTCAAACCCCGTTGAAGTCGTGAATTTTTCAGGCTTCTCTACGAAATTGCAAAAATTGCGTTCATAACTACGAGGATTATAGCTTCACTTAATATATGTCTTATAAAGAAGTATCCTTTTGGTGGGATGTCGCTTTGGTTTCTCGGCGGCAATGACCATGAGTATCTGGCTTTCCAACACAAAGACGATAAAACTCGACGTCCAAAGGGAATATATTGCTCGAGTCTCATAGCTCTGTACGCAGAGAAAACTTGAATCTCCTGGGAAAAACAGCTCAATTGAAACATCAAAACTCGGTATCGCTGTCGGGACTAAGTGCAGCACACGGGACGAATTGCAACGTCTTTCTCCTACAAACACACCACTACACATCTTTCTGGTGTTCTGCATACTGATATGTAGCTTTTGTCTTATTTGCTTGTAATACTTTGAATAAAACAACACAAATTCACTTGCCCTTGAGCAAACAGGGAAGAAAACGGCGGAGCAAAAAAGAAGCGCAGTCGAACCTCAATGCAGTGGTTATTACCGTGCGGTCAACCATCCCGGTATTAACAGGACTTAACTGTCCCTTGGGAAAGCAGCACATGGAGACCAATATATCCGAGATGGTGTCTAAATGGCAACTCGATCGATACCCGAGGGACAACAATATTCATTAATTTAATTAAGGAGGTTCAAACCGGTTGTAACCCTGTACTATTTGGAAGGATTGAATCTACCAAACCCTTTCACTTAATGGTAATGTTATGACGCCATATGAAACATCAATAGATGCTTAACAAGATGCACTCATTAATTAATGTGACGTAGCGGGTTACCATGACAACAAAAGAGCCATCTAAAAATAGGTTATATTTTGTCTTTAAACGCATATACCGGTATCTAAAAAACAAACTCAGTGACCCCCATTTTTTTATTGCTGGAGAGTGATAAGCACGCTAAGATAAAACTTTCTGCAAAGTTTAAAAAAATTCAGAGCTACTTTCACAATTAAAAAAAATTTAAGGTGGCTCTAAATCCGCTCTAAAGAACTTTTTTTTTAACTTGGCAGAGAGTTTGGTCTCAGCCTGCTAATCACTTTTCAGCATTAAAAAATGAGAGTTCGTTTTTGAGATATAAGCGCTTAAGCTCAAAATGTAGGGCTTTTTTGGATGGTTGTTTTGTTGCCATATTTCGTCACATTAATATGTGCATCTTGTTTAGCAATTATTGGTATTTCATATGGTACCATAACATTGCCATTAAGTGAAACAGTGTTGTAGAGTTAATCTTTCTAATAACACATTCCCTCCAAATTTTTGAAACCGAGCCACCTTAATTTTGGCTAATATACGTCACGTAGAGCAAACTCACAGGACAGTTATCTCGCAATAACCCCCTTGCCTTGCGAAATGCTGTAGCGATCATTTCCGTTGAAAAGAAGCAAAGCCAGTGGAAAGAAAGCAACAGAAGAGCATTTTACGCGGACGAAAAACGAACCGACTCGCTTAGTAATAGTGACAAGAAAAAGCTGGTCACAAATGCTGTTCCGGAAAGAACAAGAAAGTCAACAAAATATGCTGTCAACGTCTTTGAAGGTGAAGAAAGTTATGAGCCGACTTAGAGGTTAAATCCTACGCCAGGTTAAACTGAGTCATTTTATAGAGTAGAGAACTTTCTTTCTATGTTTACTAACTATAAAATAAACCAACCGTTCGAAGGAGAGAAAAATTCCAGCCGCATTTGAAAACAATGTCATCCACTTTCTTTCATAGTTGAAATATATTTTTCAATAAGCCAAAAAGCGCCTTGTTTTTCGAGTTTTCGACTCGCAGTGACAATTAAAATGATTTGATTTTTTTTTCCTGAGACCGACACACTTCCTTTCTATAGTTAATTTTTGAACAGTGCATCGCTATCAGATCAACAGTGGCTTTTTACGAGCGGTTTTCTGCGCAATATGAAAATAATGGGAGGGTTATAAAATACATAAACCCTTTTCTGGCTTGCTGGTATGTTGGCTGATCATGTCTTTGGCTAAGAGATTGTCCTCAGAATTTCACATTTGCCCTCGAAGCTTCTCTTCTCGGCCAAATGTTCATTTTTTCTCTCAGCCTTAGCACATATACCAGCTGAAGGCCAAGGGTACGGGTTTTTCCCATATGGATCGACCAAAACGGGTGAATAACTGATTTACTTTTCTGTTCGTTTGAAAGATGTCGTTTGTTGTAAACCCGTTCGTTGGAGGTTTCTTCCTCAAGTAAAATTCACTTTCACTGTGTACTCTCTCGTCTGAAGCCGTTTTTCTTCTGAGTCTTTTTATTTTCCTTATATATTTCTCATCTCAAGAGGATGTTTGTGAATACTGAGCTGTTGCCTTTGTTTATAAACTTTCGCAATAATTTCAATTTGCCGCGATTAGCGCGGAAACGGTTCGTGGCCCGAGTCGCAAAAAGCTGGACCACTTACGAGCACGCCATAGGCCCAATGAGATTCGAGGATTTAGGATGCTTCAGAAGAAAATACACCCTGCTGGCAGTGACTTTCTTTTGCTTGCTCGATTTTGGCGTTCTCGAGAAAGACTCTGCATGAATCGAGTAAAATCTTTTTTGAGTATGCCAGGATACAGTCTCGAGTCCAAGCCTAATATGCCGCCAGATCACGCCGCCATATTGGTTTTTCACGGTACAGCGGGCTCAGTTATAACCATCGGTTTTATCACTAAACGGATGCTTGCACCGGAAAAACGGGTTTGACGAAAGAAAACAAGATTGACTCGTCCAGAAGTTCGGGCTGCGGCTGCTTCAAAGAGTTGACGCGATTCAGGCAGAGCCTCCTTTTCTCCTCCTCAGTAAAGGAAAAGACAAAATGAGGCTCTGCTAGCAGGGTGAAGAAAATAATGAGAGTATAGTTTTTCAGGATTTCCTATTGTTGATCACCGCGCTGATCCAACGATCACGTTACACCGTTTTCGTGTTGAGAATTGTCACTGACAAGTACGATTGGAAAACCTTATCTTGAAGATACCGGCTGCATATGAACTGAACGACTTCGACAATCGTTCCACATACAGTCGCAAATAACGGCGTACAACACTGTCTTCGTGCTAAAGTTGACCATAAATTGCTTTTATAATTAAAACAACGAGATTAAATGTGTGTGAAACTCATTTAACACTTTATTCGATATACAGCAGGTCAAAAATATATTTCAGTCATTGAACGCATATCAAAACCAGTAATATGGTGATGTTTTCTCGAATTACCATTGCGTAAAAATTTGAATTTAACGAGACCGTGCTCTCTAGTAACACGATTTGATGTAATTCCAGTAAAACCAAATAAAGCTGCAGAATTAAACAATGAGGTCACCATGACAAAGATAAAACGAAAGACAAATTATGAAAACAGAAAAGAAGTGCGATTGTGCGATAAGAAAGCCAGAAATAACCCAACCAAGTCTTGTTAAAACCTACGAAATAATTTAACAGCTCGCGTAAAAGCCGACAATAGAAGGAACAAAGTTAATTGCTACATGAGGCAATTAATTTGTGCGTAGACAAACTTCGTGGTTAGATGAAACTCTGTGAAAGACAAAGACAATGTTCCATTATGAAATGAGTCGCGCTGTTTTAGCCCGAGCTTGTAATAGTACGTCACAATAGTATCTTAGCAACAGCCGCTCTTGTGCACAACTGTTTAATTTGACGGTTCTCCAATGCCATGGAGAATTTCCTTCCCTTTAAAACGAACAGTGATTAACGAGTAAATACAAAACAGCAAATACGGTTAGTAGCTTTTTCTAATATTACGATCTATTTTCCGATTGCCATAATTTATTTCGATTGTTTGGATTAAAAAAAACACAAGAGATAGCCATTGTTGCAATTTGCCTTCGAATTTCAAGAGCATAATTTCATAAATTTGGGCTATTCTTGGTTTTTTTCCGCGGTCGAAAGGAAATAACCACCCGCCATTTACTTTGATTTATTTATTAATTCCGAAACAGGTGCGGGGTGAATTATTTAGGTTATTAACTCTAGCTTGGCGGATTTCGAGGCATTGATTGGTTGGTAGGAGTAAACATTCCGCGCGAGCACAACCTATAACATGCACAACAATCAATCACAGCCTCTAAATCTTTTTTGACTTACACTTGTTAGCATCATACCTCTCTGAATCATTGTTTGATTTTACTGAATCATTTTTAGGATTTCTGATGGATAAGACGACCAGAAGGAACAGGAAGGAAGTTAGGCCGGCTGGCGAAATTAGCGAGCTGAACGACAAGATTGTTGAGACAAGAGCACCGACAGATAGTCCGCCTTTCACGCTCAAAGACTTGAAAGATGCGGTGCCCGCTCACTGCTTCGAAAGCTCGCTTCTTGTCTCAAGCTTTTATTTGCTACTTGACTTGACTGGTGTTGTGCTGTTATACACCGCGGCGTTGTGGGTTTTCAATGCGTCTCTTCCGTGGTACCTTCACGCCGTATTTTGGCCCGTGTACTGGATTTGTCAGGGATGCATCAGTTTTGGTGTATGGATAATAGCTCACGAGTGCGGTCACTACTCCTTCTGTACGAGCAAGCTTATCTGTGATATCGTGGGTTTGGTCCTTCATACTGCATTGTTTGTTCCATACCACTCGTGGCGAATCAGCCATGCTCAACATCATCGGAATACGAACAGAATGATAGGAGACCAAGCTTTTGTTCCGAACACTCGCAGCTTACTCAAGTCGGAAAAGGATTTAGAATTTCCAAATATTTTCTGGCGCTTGCTGCATCTTGTAAAATACCTATCCATTGGCTGGCCTGCGTATCTCTTTTTCCACGCTCGAGGCAGGCCATATGCAAAATATCCCTTGCGCCCAAACCACTTTAATCCATTCGCTCCAATCTTCGTGGCAAAGGATTTCTGGGATGTCATTGTGAGTGACATCGCTTTGCTTGTTTGGATTGGTGTCCTGTACCACCTCACCGCCAATGTCCACTCTCTTGGATGGCTGGTGTGCCTGTACGTAATACCTCTTCTGCAAGTTAACATGTGGTTGGTTATAGTCACTTATCTGCAGCACACCGATGTCAAAGTCCCTCACTACTCAGACGAAGAGTGGACTTGGCTAAAGGGAGCGCTATGCACCGTTGACAGGGACTATGGAATACTCAACAACGTCTTTCATCACCTCACAGACTGCCACGTTGCCCATCATCTCTTCTCGTATATGCCACACTACCACATAGCTGAAGCAACCGAAGCCGTTAAACCGATTTTAGGAAAATACTACAGGTTCGATAACACCCCAGTATGGAAGGCTCTTTGGAATACTGACAGTTACTGTCGGTTCGTGGAAGACAGCGGAAAAATCTTGTGGTATAAATTCTTACCCGAACATTAATTTATAAATAACCCTTAGAAAGGATTCTAAGACCAAATAACGCATGATTAATCAGGCTGAGACTTGAGCTCTCTCTTTTTCGAATGCTGGTTGGTATGTAATAAATAAGAATGGGTGACTGATAATTAGTGGTTTGCCAGCTCTCTGACTGAATTACTGACCAAATAGTATTTAAGCACTCATATTAAATTGTTCGATTGCAATGGCATCTATTGCTATTGGTGGCTTTCCTTTTTAGGCTTTGTGTCAATCTAAATAAATTGAGCTTTCTTTCTTTGGAGGAAAGGTTAAACTACGAAGACATTGAAATAAAACATTATTTGGCATTCCGAGTGTCTTGGGTCTTTCATCTCCCTCTGGGGTGGAGAGATGCAAAGGTCCCGGGAACGAGATTGTAACGCACGCTTTGCTTGGATTAACACAATCTCTTCCTCGCAAATGAAGGATTATCCTTCATTGTCAGTTTGCTCCAAATGAAGTATTATCCTCAACTTCGATCTGCTACCAGGACAGGACTTGTGGTTGCAGATAAAATTCCAGAGTTTTGAAGCAAGCAACAGTGGACAATTTTCCTATCGGTGTACGTTGGATCAGTGGCTTGATCTGATTTTTTCGATAGGAATTAATTGCATGTCCTTAGAGATGTTTTGGGGAGAGGAGACGAAATGTTCTGCGACTGTAGTAGGTTTGGATTTGGTGTTAGCGTTATCTAAAGTGCGGCTGTGTTGTAATATTTTCTAACAGAGACTCGATCCGTAAGGCCAGGGAAGTTTTTTTAATTTCAAAAGGCAGGACAATTGATACCAATGGTCTTAATATCCGCGAAGAAACGTATTAAATTTCAGTTTATTATTTAGAGTCATTTCCGTTATTTTCCGTTACTCTTAGCATTTGAATTCTAAATCGTTGTAACTGCCATTTTTTCCAGTATTACGTCAACATCCATTTACTATATATATATATATATATATATATATATATATATATATATATATATATATATATATATATATATATATATTTATATTTATATATATGTACATAGAAGCAATCCAATGTAAAGTCTCATTGTACCTGAAGAAGGCTGGTTTGGCCAGCCGAAATATAGTACACCACTAAAATGTCACATCTACGTTGTAACGGCTCTTGCTTAAAATATTTAGTTTCTTGCTCAGCAGATAAAATGTAGTCTCCGGATAGGATTTGAACCCGGAGTACCCACTTTGAAAGATCTGTTTTTAGCGGAGCACTACAGTTATGAAAATATGGTAACCCAACCATGCTTTATAGCCATGACGTCATCAACCGTCCGAAGTACGTACGTACGTCCACCCCTCTATGTATGCCAATGTGACCAGTATCATGCTAGTTTACAGCATACATATCTGCGGTGACTACGCAGTTATTCAAGTCAAGCATCTGAGGGATATAAACTTAAAGCTGAGTGTTTATTTTTAATTTGCTTAGAGCTACTTTTTTCTCTGTATTGCAATTTTTGGACCTATGTCTAGAACAGAAACGAAAGGAGAGCGAAAGAGAACGACAACCACAAAACAGAATACCAGTAATAGCTCATAGTTAGTGGAAGAAGTTACTCCACAAATTCTTTCCTTGGGCACTAAACCGTTTGTTATTTTTACGGATGCGTTATTTAAAGTGGATGCGTATTTTTAAAAGGTGTTTTAATCGGTTCTTCCTTTGTCCAGGAATGAAAATCGAATTTTTATTGTCAACTGGAATTAAGTAACAATTATCTGTACTCTTTTGGACATAAAGAAAAAGTTGATTTGTTTGTTTGTTTTACTCTAAAATGCGAGCGAACAAGTACTTTTTTAATCCGTTTGTTCAACTGGTTTTCGTTTTGCCTCGACAGTGACAAAAAAATTTTGCCCTTATGTTATTAACACGTAATAGGAATGAGTTCTCGTAAAATTAGGGGGAAATCTCACTAGCTTGTGTTTTCAGACGTTTGTTTAAAGCGCCTAAACGTTATTTAAGTGTTGGAGCGCATCTTCTTTGAAGTTCGTCCTTTCCTGGTTGCATTGCTGTATTTTGCCGATTCTTGTTCCAAGGCAACCTGGCCTGTTTCAATGAAATACATCAAAATGTGAATGATCTCGTTTTCAGAGATAAAGTGAACAAAGTACATCAGTAAAACCCTTCTTTGACCTTGAACTGACAAAGTTTTTTTTAATGGCTTCTAATTTTAGCGTGATTCCTATTCGCTGGTTGTTAACAATTGATTCTGAAATGGATTTTTCCTTTAAAATTTCCATTCGCGCGCCGAGGGCGTGCTTGTTACTCGGGCCCGTAAGGGCACCGAGTGATGAAACATGTTGGATTTCAGGGTTTTTTTTCCTGTGCAGCAAAATGCACAATAGAAAACACTTTGCGGCGTTTGATTGGGCAATGCACAATAGAAAGCACGTGGCGCTGTTTACATTGGTTATTAAAGGCAAATTATGGAGAGCTCTGTGATTCGTTGTTAGGATTACTGAAGATCGACGTAGCGTTGGCTTAATCGATTTCTTCTTGAGGCGCTCAAAACACATACAAAGAAAGGCAGACGCTTTTCACGGTAGACCTACACTAAATGGGGTCGAGCGTCAGCTTCGAAACGGGTCTTTCCGCGAAATGTGTGAAATGGAAATGTACTCAAGTGTAACTGACATGGACGCAACTATTGAAAGCGATACAAGTCAAAATACTAATTCTTTAATAAGCAGCGGGTACTTTATCGAGAACTTCTCTGAAGATGACAGCGACAAAGAAAATAACTCGACAAACAACATAGACGCCATATTGGAATCTTCTGAGGACAAAGCATAGTTAATAGATGTAGGCTGGTTATGAAACTCGGCAAGTTTCTTTGTTTCATGTTTTTGTTCGCTTTTTTGGCCTTGACCCTGCACAAAACCCGACAAAAACACGCTTTTTTCGGCAGGATAACCAATCAAAAGCTTCGACTAATTTATTCGAAATTAACTTGCGAACCAAAAACAAAAGATTGTGCAGGGTCACGGTCGGTTCAACATCTAATTGCGACTGTATTGTTCCTGCTTTTGAAATTCCCAGGGTTTCATAACCAGTCCCTAGATTAACTATGGACAAAGTAAAAACATTTGCACAGCGAACAAATGGCTTCACGCTTGTACCATTTTTGCCGCGAACAATAAGCCTCCCGTTCAGTGTACTAT
>NC_090892.1:771066-776066 GCF_036669925.1 Montipora capricornis
CTCGAAAGTCCCGAAAACATTTCGGGCACGAAAAGTCATTTGTGAAATTGCTAACCGCTTGGTTTGGAAAGCCGATCTTTTAACATGTTTTCAAGCTAACTAAAAGAAACACGTCTGTGAAGTTTGACGACTTAAATCCTCTCCGTTCTTGAAATATAAAGGGAATTGTGACACCCGAAAATGGCCCGATAAGTTTCGGGACTTTCGAGAAACGGGCCCCAGTTCTCGGCCACAAAAGAGAGCGCTCGATTCCTCAGAATAAACAACGCGTTATCACCAATTTTTTTTGTTAAGTCAGTAATACGCCTTGTGTTTGATATTTCGCCCACAAAGTATCCTTAACGAGCTTTGTTTCATGTTAGAAAAGGAAGTTTTTTGCACACCTATTTTTTCTCCTAATTGCTCCATGGCAAGCGAGGCCAAAAAAAGAGTTGGGTTACGGTAAGTCAGAACTCATAGTTTTAATTCATATCCACTGTCAGAACATGCCACCCCATTACAGTTTTACTTTTACAAATGATTTGACAAGAAAACTCCATACAAAACTATAAACGCTTTTTAGTGTTGTCGACGGCGAGCAGGGTGGCCGAGAATAGGCAAATACGCAAAAACTGACCAAGGAAATATTGAGGAGTGAATTTAGGTCAAGAATAAAGTAGGCCAGGAAAAGTTTATATTTAACTGAAAGCTTTATCACTCTACGTTATTTATGCCAAGAATTAGCTCATTTGGGTCTCCTATACGGATAAAATATAAACTTGAATTAGACCATGTAATTCGAGTAGCCGTAAACAAACACGTTTTCGTGGAAACCAAATTCACCTACGTGTCACCTCGACTTGCTCACAGTATATAGTAGCTGTAAACTCAAAACTCGGCAGGACGAAAGGCAAGGAATCGAGCTACCTTTGAAAGCAATTACTTTTTATTCAGATTCATTTGTGGCGCAAAAAATAAACGTTGAACAAAAAGTGGCCGAGAACTGGAGCCCTTACTGTATATTTCAGTTTGGACCTTGCCAATTTAATGTTATCGCAAGAAACAAAAAAGCTATCTTCTGGGAAATTTCAGTTTATGGCATTTCGAATCAGGTAAGATATTCAAGATTATCCTTTTTTTCTCGCAGACCACGCACACCATACTGTAGGCCATTAATTTTTCGAAATATCAAATATTCATCTTGATAGTGATCGAGGCAGTGAGGACCAAAACAATAGAAACACATTGGAATGAATTTGAAAAATAATTACATCTCATCCACTTTCCTTTGTCTTTGTCCTCACTGTCTCACTATCAAGCTGAATTTTAATATTATTGAAAAATGCCTAAATTTTGGCCTCTGCTCCTATCATCATTATCATAATCAATGAGATTGTTTTTATGCATTTAATTATTTTGAAATTGCTCTTTTCTATGTAAGCAATAGAGGACACTTTCTGTGTACTTCCATAGCCTCATCCAAACTCTTCCATCCCAACCACAATGGATGACAATAATAAATTATTGGACACTAAACCATAACTGTATCATGCCGTATTCTACAACCCTGGACATGTACAAGAGTCTTGGGACACTCTAAGCTAAATTAAAATGATTATCTGTTAAAACTATCCAATTCATAATTCCCCCTCCCCCTTTTCAATGTGGATAGCAATCCTGGAGAACATTCAGAAAAGTTGCAGTTTGTTTCAGCATTGCTTTGGAGGAAGAGGGAGGCAAGGAAAGTCGTTCGTATTATGGGTTCATTTTAGGATTCAAAGTTTGTTTTTTCCACTTTGTCTACTATTAGCACACCTTTTGCTCTCTTATGTGCGGTAAATTAACTTGAACTTGAACTTGAAATTTAATTTACTAGGGTAAAGTTCAATCACCTGAGAGTCACCTGAGAGTCACCTTGAGTCATGAAATCACCCTCACATCGGTTCATGATGAGGGCTGCTAGATTGGTTTCTGTTTTTGGCTTCATCGACTACTTGTGCTTTGTCCTTGGAAGCGATAATTATGTGTCAACCAATTGGTCCCCTCAAAATCCTATGTAAGTATATACAGTCATTCGACGTGTTTCAAAATAACTAATAAACAGCTTTTGTCAAGCTGCTTTAAGGAATGAAGAAACACAGTAGCTGTTATATAAAAACATTGTTTTCCTGAAATGCTTCTTGTGGTGTACAACAGGGAAACAGCTTTGCTACTTGTCTCTAAGAAAAACTGGAAAGTTTTTGGGCTTTCTGGAATGCAAATAATTTTTGTTTCTGCAAACATTTCCCAGAACAATGTTTCCTATTTGTAAACAACATTTCCTTATTACCAAAAGGCACACTATACTTTCAAAATCATAAAGGTTGTGTGTTTTCTTAAAATCATTTTCTCATTTGTAGGATAATAATAAATGGCAACAGATTAAATTTGGTGACCAAAAAGTGTGATAAACCGAATAATTCTCGATCGTTACATTAATCTTCATTTAAATAATTACTATCTTTTTTAGATCATTCAGTCCTCCACTTAAATAACTGAGAAAGCTGAAGGTTATCAAATGGGAAGTTACAATCATTGCTGTTTCACAATATAATTTTGTCAAGTACATAATTGCTTAAAAAATGGTGTACATGTATTTTTAATAAATTGTTTGTTATTGTCATCTGCATGGCTGAGATTAGCGCCATAGACTTTTTGATTTCTGCAAGAGTCATTAATAATTCACGAGGGAAACAGCCTATCAAAACACGGATAAAACATCACATGCATTCAAACTTTAAACCCTTTAAAACACTCCTCGTTGAAATTCTTTATATACATATTAACAAGGCCCAGCATGTTTTTCTTGTATGCTAATATCTTCCTCTCACATTTTGCACCATTGTCTGGTGACTCCAGCAGGACAATGATGCTTTTTGTAGAATTTTTTTGGAGACATTCAATAAACTTGCACGTCTTTCAAGTCTAAAACCACTCGGCTTCGCCTCGTGGTTTTAACGAAATAAAACACTCCTACTAGTTTATTAAACAGTACATATAAAATGAGGATATTATAATAAGTTCAAGTACTTATCTTCTTTGGGACCTATAAGTCATGAATGTTATGGTGCTGTTAAATTGTCAAAAGGTGCCAAGGGTAGATTTTCCCATTTAATCTACATGCAATTATTCTTTCCATGGGCAGCAAAGGTAAAATGTTACTGTGTCCAATCATTCTGTAATTTCAAGACAAATTATCATAATGATAACATGACCTGTCACACCCTGGAAATTAAACTCTTATTATTGTCATACCCTGGAATCATAGTTTTAAAAAATGTGGGAAATTATAGGAAATGTTGGGGAGTGCATTCAAGGTTGCAGTAGTTGTGAAAAATAAGGTTGAATAAACGAAGACAGCAATAAGAATATTTTTCAAGAAGACTCAAATAATAATATCATGAATGACCAAGTTCTGGAACAGACAGAACTTCTGAATCAGTCATTTCAAGGTTTTTCATTTATATGCACAAGTTTGTTGTTTATTGTTTGTTGATTAGTGTGTAAATACCTAAGTGCCTTATTATTTAAAATTCAGATTCATTGCTGATGGAGTAAGATGTGCCTCAGGAGCCAGAAAACTAAAAGTCCAAGTGGAATCCAAAGTCAATTTTATTTGTCCAAATATTGCCACTGTTTTAAGGCAAAGTCCATTCAATGCTCAAGCTTCTTCCATGTACGAAAACATATGGCTGTTGTACAACAAAACAGCTTTCCATGACTGTGATTTATCAAAAGATCCAGAGACAAGACTTCTATTAAAATGCACATCTCCATCGTCATTGGATTTTTTTTCAGTCATATTTACTCGACATACGGCAGATGATAATGGGCTGAGATTTAAAGAGGGAAGGACATATTATTTCATTGGTGAGTTTAAAAAGATTTTCCTTCATGGACATTACAATTTCAAGTTTGCACAACAAAATTAAATTACTAGCATTTAATTCAGTATGTGTTGATAAGACATCTTACAAGTGGCTTTAAATATACAGTTATTAGAAAGCACTAGTACTGTTAAATAAATTAGTCATGATTATAACCAGTGGTGCAGTTGATGCTTGCATGCAAACTGCATTATAGTTATTTGTTTAATTAATTGTTCTTTCGGAGGGGAGAGGGGTGAAGGAACTGGCAAAAAAAATCTGCAATTTGTTTTTGAGGGGACTGCTGTGTGGCCATCCCTATTCATTGGAGGCTTTTGCAAAATTTGCCTACGTGCATAAATTCAAAATTTATACTGTTTTCTTATTAATTATATTTGATTAATAATTAAATTACAGCTCTCATAACTGTAGCCATGAAAGGTGAAACTGACACGAAGTGAGAAGCCATAAGCAGACATAGAATGACAAAGAAAGGGATGCAGAAATGGCGTGAGTGGTGAGAGTACTCACCTTCCACCAGTATGGCCCAGGTTCAATTACCTGACTTGTTGTGGGTTGAGTTTGTCGTATGGTTCTCTACTCTGGTCCAAGAAGTTTTTCTCCGACCAGTACTTCGGTTTTCCCCTCTCTTACAATTTTAAAGCAACCTATGATTTTATATCTCTTGGTCACTTGATATTATTTCTCTACAGTGTCCTCAATTAGTGCACCTCAGTGCTAATACACTTAATTGACACTTTAATAATTAAATTCTCTTACCAAAATGAAGTATACTATAAGTAGAATTATTTTGTACTCAAAGTATACTGAAGCAATATACATAAAGTATACTTCAAGTCTACTTAAAGTATACTTTAAACTACTACTAAAAGTAGACTTTCAGTATACGTACTTTGTTTCCACCTGATTTTGGAACATCAAAAAGTATACTGTGCAGTACATGTATACTTAAAGTATACTTACATGATTACACAACTATACTATGCAGTATACTTAAGGACAGTCGCGCCAAAATCTTCCTACGGTGAGATTTTCTACATTTCTCGCCTAGAGTTAGGTCATAAAGTACTTACCGTAAATGTCCATGTATAGGCC
>NC_090892.1:778566-822066 GCF_036669925.1 Montipora capricornis
AGAAGAAGAAAAATAGTTTCTTCAAAAACTAGAGTACTAGTCTGCTAGCAAAACATGGTTGACTAAAAATGCATACAGTGTGGCAGACAAGGGACTGCTAGCAGTCTAGTAGTAGAGCACTTGTTTTCAACAACAAAACAAGCAAGATTCCTATTTGTAATTACTGTTAAGTCGATAATTTTATCATCCTCATTGTTATCATCATTATTTTTGATCTTGGTGCAAGGTAACACTCTCATGTTTCATCTAATAAAATTATTGTCCACAGCCACTTCTGATGGTACAATATCCGGGCTAAACAACACTCGTGGTGGTCATTGTAGTGATGCAAGGAATAATGTCTACATGAAGATTGAAGTATACATTTGTCGGATGAGTAATAAAACTTACCAAGGTGAAATTGGAAGCCATATGTTATAATTACAAGTAATAATTTAGATACATCAGTGTGAGATCTTCCTCTTGCATGATTCCTGGTTGTAAAATGACCATTGCCAGTACATACTTTTTGCCATACCATATAGTCATTGATCCTGCCATCAGTTATCTCTTGCATTATACCCAATCAGATCAACTATCCTAACCCTAATATACTGTCCCAGTACTAATTGAATGTTGTTCCTGCCAGTGCATCAAGTACTACTGCTGGGTGTACTTGATCAGTAATGGAGCTGACTTCTGTCTTAATTGGGAAGTATTTGGTGGAAGGCTATATGCCAATCTGGCATGAAGGATACACCCCAGTGGAATTTTTTGTCATCACAGTGCCAATTTTCATACAGGAACCTAGTCTTTTGTCCTCGAGCTTGAACTCACGTCAGTGAAGGCCATTTTGAAATATTCCCACTGGTAGTTGTACCTCAAGATCAATATTGACAAAATTGATTCCTGGCACATTTTTATAATTACATGAAAACTATTTCTGTTTCCACTCACTTACTCCCAAGCTGCCATTGGCTGGGTCTGATAACACCTTCATGAGGGCAGACCTTTCCTTTCTATCCTGGACCTGCATATTCGTGTCTCCACAGTTCAATAAAGTCCCCTGAAGGTCTCCAGCCCCTTTGTAATGAATTTTCCTTTTTTGTCTCCCATGTCCTCCCCTACCTGGTAGTTTCCAGAAAATTATTTGCCAGAGGGGAATGGGACTTGCGAATTACATGGCCAAACCACAATAAGTGCCAAAAGGGTTGAGACACTTCCCCTGTTAAGGAATCTTGAGCAAATCCCTCCCCAAGTCTTTCCATCTAACCTCCTCCCCCCCTCTCCCCCCCCCCAAACAATGTTGTTTTCTTATCGCCAACTCTTCCTTTTTCCGTTACTAACATTGAAGGGGGGAGGGACCCAGGGCCCTTACTGGTCATCCACAGTGTTTTTGGTGAAATTGACAATTTTTTGGATGAGCAGTGAGTGTGGGAGGGAGGGGGGAACAACCCTGCAAAATAGCTGCATACTATCAATCTCAGATGTCCCTTCACGGACCATTGATTTCAGTCTGCGGTTAAAAAAAACTGATCATGTGATAACATTGTTTTGGCTATGCGGTTTCAAAAATACCAATCACATGGCGCTATTCCTTCGTTCTTCGCACGGCCAAGGAAAGAAAAAAACCTGAAGAAAAGTTTCCACCTGTTTCTTATTTCCTCAGACAAGGACTTTCCTGGGTTACCCGTAATAGGTTCGGCCAGTTTCACGCTTTTCTCAGGGAGAAACGAGGAGGGCTCAACTGGATATCATCAACCTTTCTTGTTCTTGTTCAGGTTCCGGTTCCATTTCCAGATTCAGGATTTTCCAGATGCCCCTATTACAAGCCAGTTCCATTCCAATACTGAGAATATGAATATGGTCTATTATAATAATGCACTATACTGTATTGTGCAGCAGGGAGAGCAGTATTAATTTTAAATGGTGATACAGTCCATTTTCCCTACCTAGTTTTAGAAAGGCATACTGTGAGATCGTTCACAAAAAAAGCATTACATTGATTGTTCTTTGTTTTAGACCCTGAATGTGCAGATGGTGTTGGAGTAGTGCAGTGCCCTGCACCTCCCAGCAGGAGTCAAGAGATAATAATCACCCAACAACCTGTCACTACATCCATAGCAACAACGACGACAGAAGCAATGGAAAACAACAGAAGCAACATTACGTGCCACCCTGAAAAGTCAGGCAGGCAGCCTCAAACTGCTGACAATGTGAATAAAGAAGGTATGATCATGCATGAACATGAAGACTGTGCGTGTAAGATATCATATAAATGTGTGTCAACGTCAAGTTGACATCCGCAATGTGTTTATCACAAACTTACAAAACGACCAGCTCTTAGTTTCTTGGTTTGTTAAGTTCGTTGGTAGAGCACTGAAATTTTCACGCTTTCCAACCGCCGCTCTTTAAGTTACGTTTGTAACTGGTCAATGGTGTATAATTTCTATATAATTAGAGGTCAAATGAATTAAGAAATATGACTTTTTGTTCTCATGTGCTTCACAAGATACAGGAGGGCCTATTTGACCCATACAATACTTACAATAGATACTTAATTGACCGCTCCCCATAGGAGCTTTTCAGGGCCAATGAAACACAACGAAACGACAGAACAGAACAACAACAACAACTGTTAAAAATCCCAACTGGCAGGAGGCAAACCAGTTGGCTATTTACAAGTGCGGCTGGGAAGTTGAACCAGGGACTACCAGGATCAAATTCAACGAGTGGTCAGAGCGGGTCTTGAACCCGGGATCTCCGGATCTCAAGGCAAGCGCCCTAACCACTGGGCCACACTGCCTCCATAACCCTGACCCATGATCCTGGTAATGAGTGAGGGTGTGTTCCTAATTTTATGTCACAATCTGCTTTTGATTCATCAGTCAAACAGTTAAAGAGGCAGTGTCACGCTATTATAATCCAAATTCAAAACACTGAAAGACATCTCTGCATCAACAAAGGCCAAAAAATAATGCTGTAGTTCTGTTGCTAATGGCCATTGCAGTTCACTGAAGCTATTCTTTGTCGTTTGCAGTCAAGGATGGAGGGGGTGAAAATGGATTAAAACTTGAAAAAAGAAGTCGATTTTTTTCAAGTTTGGAGACGTTGTCCTCTGAAAGTCACCAAAGTTAAATACATAAATATTGTACGAACGAATAGCTCTTTGTGCCATACATGAATTATATTTCGTATCATCTCAGTGAGTTGTCAGCAATGTTATATGTGTGAGCTAGTCTAAGAGTACTTATTTAGAGATTTACCCAGTTTTGACCTAAAAACAGTAAATTTAGCATGAGAGTGCTCCTTTAAGTGGTGTGTCACGTCAAATGGAGAATAGGCCCTTGCCATTTAGAGCTCAGTGAAAAAACGGCTGCTTAAATTTGTGGTAACTTTGTGGAATGTGTGCGACACATCAACAAAGTGAAAATTTGAGAGCAGGGAATTGGCACAGTGGTGAGAGCACTTGCCACCCACCACTGTGGCTGGGGTTAATGGCTTCCTGACTTGGTGTCACATGTGGGTTGAGTTTGTTGGTTCTCTACTCTGCTCGGAGAGGTTTTTCTCTGGGTACGTACTCCGATTTTCTGCTCTCATCAAAAACCAACCTACTATTTGATATCAGTTGATTTGATTTCAAATTGATTTGATTTCTGTATAGCATTGTCAGTACTGTAATAAGTTATTCTTATTGCCGTAGTGCTAGCTAGTTACAAGTGACAATTGAATTATGTTCATTATTGTTGTCATTATAATAATTTATTAAGGCCCACATTCTTCCAAAGTCATTGCGGTCCTTCGTTTTTGTTTTCGAGTGTCGATTTGTCCAAATGCATGATCTGATTGGCTGAATGTACTCGGGCGAATCACGCAGGAAATAGCATTTCAGCTATTTGGGTAATTTTGTGTAACACGAAATTCAGTCACTGTGCGCAAAGACTTTAGGGCGATTGTGGGCCTGTAATGTGTTATATAATGGTAAAATGTGTGGACACGGTTACTTCTGATGAGAATATTTCTTCAAGATCAACGGATTTTATTCTGGTTCTCAATGGATAATATGCTAGTTTAAATGCCGTTAAATAAATGTCTGATTTTTCTTCTATCCGGCCTACAGTATTAATGTCTTATTTATTTCTTTATTATTATTATTATTATTTTCGTTAGAATTAAAAATGTGGAAAACTTGTGCAATATCTGCCTTTGCGGTTGCCTCGTTTTGTATTTTGCTGATCATTTTAATGACTGCTTGCTTCTGGAAACACAGGTAAGATCTGGTTTAGTCGACTTTTTGTGTTTTGTCCATTTTACATCATTTTTTGTTCACTGAAGCTGAATTTCATTATCATTCTTGCATATTTTAGGCATCTCATAAATCAGTGAAACACTCCTTCATGACTGTTGTACTCTTGAAGAAACTCTTTTATTATCAAGGCAATGTACCATACATTTTGTCCAAAAAGATCCTTTGGCCCATTCTGTAGTTATAGTATCACAATTTTTACAAACAAGCACAAACACAAAACAAAACATCGAAAAAAAACAAGAACGAGTTGACCAAAGTTCATTACAATATTCACCTTTTCTAAAATGAAATTTCCGTCAGCTATGAAAAGTCCGTCATTATTATCGAAGCTGAATAGCAATACCCCCAAGTCATAAATTCACCTTTTTAGTTTTAAGCTTATGCATGGTAAGTAATCGTAACAGGACTGAGTGGAGTACAATTTAGGGAGTAATCGGGCACCCAGTAATTTCAGAATCTGATTTGAAATTACGAGCACGATTTCCCCTGAATTGCACAACACGTCCTATTGCTAATTAATAGGAACGATAGCAAAATGCGAGGGTAAAATGTCTTTGAATACCCTTTTGTGTAAAATTATATTCCACCATTACAGAGCCTTCAATATGCTCTAAGTTCTGCTAATACATCTTAAGAATTTGAACTATTTTACAAGCGAAAGTGGTTGGGGCAGAGACAAGTAAATTCCCGCCCATTCCACAGATCGGTGGTTTTCGTAGTAGATCTCTGTTATTAGTCGAACTGTATAGGGTTTTAAACAAACGCATCATTACCTAGCGCATTCCCAGCGGATGGCGAAAAGCTCGGCGTCATCGACATATATGCATCAACTTCCACGCACGCAGAGGAGGCTCAAGATCTTTTCTGTGGTGATCATGATATGGCCATACTGCACAAGAAACAAAGAAAAGTCACCGTTGTGGGTGATCTAAACGCCAGAGTTAATCTTAAACACAGATTTGGGAGCATTTTATTGGTCTCTATGGTGCGGCGTTTATGAAGACAGTCATGGATCCCTTCTTCTCCCAAAATACACGCAACTGTTTCTTTACTAAACATATTAGACAGGCGGACACGGCAAATAGAGAACAACATGGCGGCATCCGATATATCAAGATAAGGCAGTCAGACAGAACACACTTGAGTCATGGACGGCGCAACAGCACAAACCTTGCGGACTAATAGAAGACGGCTGCAACACCAAATATTGTCCCCCAACCCAGATTTCATCGGAAACCATGCACTCAACTATGTGAAGCGAATTTCACCAATGCTGGAAGCTCGCCGAACACAAAGGCCAGTATTGAAGATGAGGTGGTTGCTAACCGTATAGCTAACTCCAATCATCCTATCTGGAGAAAAAATGGAAATCTCCATCTGCTCCCCTAAAGAGATTTAAAGCACCAATCACCAAAAGTGCAATCTAGAGTCTCAAAAAGAGTGAAACTGGTGTCTGGAACAGGAGGAGGAAGAGGAGGTGCCACGGTATGGAGGAGCTGGTGGAAAGGTGGTGTAAAGCTTTTTGAGTCACGGTGCTATCAAATCCTCACCCACTAACAGCTTTCCACCGAGGCAAAATCCCTGCGGGGATTTGAAAGGGCAATTAAGGTGATTCCCTAGTATTGCAATGCGCATCCTGTTCTGCGAATAACACAGCGTATGCCAAGTTCGTATTCAGGAATGGCTAAGAGGCTTTATGGTCAAATTTCACGGCTCAGTTCTATTTTCTTTGTCTCACAAGTCTCAACAGATATTTCTGAACGATACAGTGTGAATATTGATATATCGATCGTGGCCAAAAACATTTCAAAATGGCGACCTTTCGGGCGTGCGGGAAAGCTCGCTAGAAAGAAGAATGGCCGTTTTCAGAGCACAGCAGTAAAGAGCAAAACAAGAAACTTTTTAGACTCTCGCAAAACAAAAGTTGAGTGATAGCCTTGATGATGCTGAAGTGTCATTTCAGTCCGACAGTGAAAGTGAAACCGCGCTATCGGGGAGACGTGTTGTCGAGGGGTCGAGCTTGGTTTGCTTTCTGTTTTCTCCTAAACGAAGTTGGTGACCTATCTTTTTTTTGGCCTAATTTTATTCTCTTACTCATCCTCTTTGTGCTGCAAAAAAATTGTAAAAAATTTACTTCAGAAGAAAAAGTTACAGGAAAAAAAGTATTCGTAGCCATCACTTGTGGACACGAAATTGACTCCTCGAAATCACGCACCCGAGGAATATTTGTAGTCAGTGCCTTTTCAAGACGTGTGCCTGTGCCATGAAACAAACATTAAATTATTCCTTTTGAACAATATAATTCAACTGTTTCGTTATTCAAAAATTACTTCAAAGCTGCTTCCTGTTCATGCAAAACGTAGCCTGAACCGATGGAACAAACTTGTCCTTGATAGATGAAGTCGCTATGCCAAACGCAGCTTGGTGACCTATTTTCTTAATTGCACATTTCGAGTCACCATAATGTAGAGAACAATCGAGAAAAGTTTAAAGAAAATCTTACGACAACTTCTATTACTAAGGAATCACCATAATGGTACCTTTGATGAGCATGAAGACTTCTAAAGTTAAAGTTTCCGGATCAGCTGCAGAATACTCGGCCACTATTATGTCCTTGTAGCCGCATCGTTTGCAAAACATGGCATTCTGGTTTCGTATGCAAGTAAGCGGCCAGTTATTCTGCAGTTTAGCTCGATCGGAACCTGAGAATCGACCTCAGCTAATGACAACTGGTACACAATGTGCCTTGTGGTATAACGAGAAGGGGTACGTTTATTCAAAAATTGTCCGCGTATTTAGTTATATGACGATAACGTGCCTGGTTTGCTACGACTTACTGGAGACAATGAACAAATCGTTGAATGACTTTTTAATTTGGGTTATGAAATGTGCAATAAACCTTTCTGCGTCGTGTCATTAGTAGGTTATAGGACGTTTTCAGTGAAAGTTACGACTTCTGGTGGACGAACAAAAGAAGCCAATGAGAGATCTTTTGTTTTCGTCCACCAATATGGCGGTGATGACGTCACGTGAAAACCTCCTATTGACATATCAAACCCCTCTTTTTTTCAGGATGGAAAGAAAACGTTGCTCTTCAGGAGGAAGTTTCCTGGTCGATTTGAAGAATGAAAATTAGCTTTCGTAGAGGCAGAAGTCCATAATCCAGAAGTATTGATCTCTCTTATTTGGCCTGACCCATCATTTTACGGTATTATCTAAATTTAGAATACAGATCCCGCCAAATTATGGCCAATCAGATGGGGGCCTGATAACCACAACGCCTCTGATTGGTCTGTAACCAAGTAACTCCACGAGGGAATGCTCGTGCTTAATGCAAAATCGTTCGGGTGGAACGCAATGCCGCTACGTTTTGTCATCTCAAGAATCTAGCAGTGTCCGATCTAAAAATAGACAATGCCGTAAACTCATGGGGCGTACATTGGCCTCATTCCATCGCAGATCGAGACTTCTAGGTTACGTGAAAAGATGTATTCGAGTTAGACTTCGTATAGGTGTTGCCCATCTACTGGTTACCTGCAGCCAGCTTTTAAGGTTAAAAAAAAAACGGAAATTGGATAGATTTTATTAGATGCGTTTGTATTCGCATCAAGAAAAACAAAACTTACTCCCTGCAACTGTGATCAGGCCCCGAGGGGGACTCTCATATGAAAATGATAGGGATGCCGGTCGTACCTTTTAGGGTTACAAAAGCGGTTTTGGTTCCTCTTAGGGTGTTCAGCCTCAAAAGGGTAGGGTATTGAGCCGAAAATTTATGACAGAAGACATTTGACAATAATCTAATTTTTAATTTTGTCTAATTAAAACCAATAATTTGGTTGCTCCTAGGGGTGAAAAAAATTTCATGCCACGCCCGCAAGGCAGGATTTTGTTACCCCTTAGGGGTTCTTTTCAAAATTTCCGACGAGCAACCCCCCCCCCCCCCTTCCCCGGGGACCAGGCGTTGATAATTGGGAAGAAGTCAACGGAAGGGGGGAGACGAAAAAAATTTGCCTTTTCATGTGGGATTGTAAGATAGAGTCAAAGCTCAATCACAGATTTTCAAGAACTTTGGGTGTGGCGGGGTCCAAGCAAGTGCCTTTTGTTTCTATCCTTGGTACTTTTTGGTTAAATGTTTCTGGGATAGTCTAGTTGGGTCACAGGCGGACAACCCTGAGGATGCGAGAGCGCGTGAGGTCACGTTATTTTAGACAGTTCTAACGGCCGATTCCACTGTTCGAGGAAAATGTTCCATAAAAATCGCGACGTTTCCTCACGAAAATACATTTTATATGGACAGCCAGATAAATAAAGTTCACTCACCTACGATTTTTTGCGTTGTCCCGAGAGATTTGATGGGTTTTTGTGACGCGGCTTCGTTTTTCCCTTCAGATCTAACGCGTCGTCACCTACAATATAAATATACATTTAATCTCGCATTTTGATTGGTTCTTTCCTGCGAGCTATTGGAGGATAGACGCACGATTGAAGTGACCATACAGTGTATATAAAACAAGTAGAATCCATGTTGCCCTGTGTCTGTTCAGTAATAGATCACAGAAGACGTCAAAATGTGGTAAGAACATCAGTGACACACTCGGGCTATCGCCTCGTGCCACTTTTTTGTTCTCACCACATTTTGAGGTCATCTGTGATTTATTACTGAACAAACGCACGGCAACATGGAATCTATTTGTTAAATATATACCTACAATATAAATATATTGTAGGTGACGACGCATCATATCTGAAGGGAAAAAGGCAGCGTCCCAAAAACCCATCAAATCTCTCGAAATTTGAGGTTTTTATGGAACATTTTCCTCGATGAGTGTTGAATAGTCACAGATAACGTGACGTCACGCGCTGTTGAATCCTCAGTTGTCTGCCTGTGGTTGGGTCACGAAAGTTTCGTTTTTTGTATAAAATTTATCAAACTTTGATTTGAGAAATCCATGAACTTTGAGAGCGTAACTGTAAGTGATTGATTCTAAAGCGCACAGTAGACTCTTATACCTTGAGGAAGACCCCTAATTCTGGCTTTGGTTATTAAAAAGGTGAATACCGCTATCTAACGAATGGGTTAATTAAGCGCTTTTTAAAGAAATTTATTTATTGGCTGGGTAGTGATTTATACAGGCAACCGTGGATGGCCGGCGCTTTTCGGCTCAAAAACACTCTAGTTTGTCTTAGAGTGCGTTCGACTTACGGTATTCCGGAATAGAAATACATGGAATAGAAGTTAGAAATCCTTCGTTTTTACAGAGATTCACATAAAATTGTCAAACTGCTAAAATGCTATTTTAAACATATCTTGATTATCCTTGTTGCTTCAAAACATCAGGCATACCCTTTTAAATCATTACTCCACGAATTTTTATTCCAGAACAGGGTCAAACAAACGCACACTTATGTTGTGAACTATATTTGTAAAATACTGTGAAATTTATTTATGTTTAACCAACATGTTGCCATCTGTAGCGTTCCTCCAGCAGTTATGCGGATTATATTCTCCTTACGTTTTCCCCACGCCGTTCTTATGACTTCCAGTTTGCCTAAAAAGGTAAGGTGCAAGACAATCGAAGAAATGAAAGGCGAGGAAAACGGCTTGGGGACGAAGTGACAAGAATTCGATTTTTAATGCCTTTGTATGCATATGGGAAGGGCAGTTATTTTTTAAAGTTGGCAATACCACTGGCGTTCGTTTTTGTATATAAAAATGTTACAGAGGGTAGTTTTGTTTTAGCTTAGTATTTATCGATAGAAGGTTAAAACCATTCTGTGGTTTTGCAATCAGTCTTATTGTATGCCAAACTAATTTAAAGGGCAAACCACATTATTTATTAGTTTAGACGGTTGTTTTAAAACGCAAAGATACGCATGCGCTGTCACAGTCTTTTTTCAAGAGCCTTGCTAGCAACGAAACGACTCAAAACGAGTCGTATTTTGATCTTGATGTATTTGTGTTCACGTTTGCCAGGTTCACAGGTGCAAACGCGTTTTGTTTTTATTTCTTGCGTCGGCTATTAAGTTTCATTTTGCATTGAGACAGTTAACACGTTTGAAGACCAAAGATACTTACTAGTTGTGTTAATGATCAGCTGCAAAATGAAATAAAAGTAGAACGTTCATGATTTACCTTTTAGTGGATACCATATCGAATATCCTTTGTTTATCCCGTAGATCATTTGTAAACACAATTTGTGAAATTAAAGAGAAAGGGCGTTTTTTTTCATGCGTCGCTGTGACGCAGTGTGACATGAGCCGTTTCACGGTTTGGAAACAAACCAACTGAAAACTCATCCACAAGCTTCTCTCTCGTTGGCAAAACCAAGTTTAAGCCCCTCTTTGACTATTCACTTCCCGTTCTTGTCCCTCCTTCCGCGAAAAGTAAACCGATAAGGCCTTCTCTTTTTTTCTCCTTAGTCCCGTCACAGTTATCTTCACTGAATTGGGCATTCTGTGGAGTTTAAGGAGAGTTAAGCAAGGAAAACGGCACGGCAGCTTCAACGAAAACTTGAAAAAATATGACTTAGCGCTATCTTTATTAAGTATTTTGCAATTATTCCGTCTTATTTACGTTGTAACTGTAACTGGATAGGTGCGAACTTCTGATCTTGGGTATCCTGTGCATATGGTGAGCTTAAGCAAGTTTTGTTTTTCGTTCGTCTGCCTTTTCAGCGGCATCTTGAATTACGTCATACGTGCATGCACATCTCTATTTTAACAAGACGCCTACAAGGGCGTATCCGTGGAATGCGCAAACAGTTAACACAAATTGTCCAGTTACAGTGAACTTCAAGTACAGGTAGACTTCGGAAAATGGCGAAAGATTACTAGAAAGATACATCTGCAATATAACTTAAAGTTTTTTGTTGTAAAAACTCATTACTAATGTTACTAAATTTGCAAATGCAAACAACGAAGCCCTATTAGCAGGTTATCAGGATACGGGATCTTTTGTTTATTTATTTTTTGGAAGGAGACTTAATTCAAATCCTACAGTTTTACTTGCTTCGTTAACTCCTTTCATCCAAAAATTACAGGATCAGCCTTAAATCATCCGAAAAACTTATTACAAATCACAGTTCAACATTTTATCATCCTGGGCCAGTTGTTCAGAAACTGGGTTTTAAAACGAGTTTTATCCTCTACTCCCAAATGCTGTTCAAGGCTGATATTCAGAAAAACTTTACATTAGAAGAAGTCAATCTTGAAAAACAAAAATAAGCAAAGGAAACTGTGACCAAAAAGTTGAAAACATGAAACAAAAGTTTACGCTAATCCTGGATTAAGGTAATTGGCTTTCGAACAACCGGGCCCTGTAATCGACGTCTGGTTCTGTAATCCTGGTTTAGTTCCTTGCAAACTGTATAAATTTGCCGTGGCGAAGACAAGAAGATAACATCCGTGCTCTATTTCTCTCAATGCTCAAAAATTCCGTAATTGCGTGCTGTATAGTCCAGTCCAAAGTTCTAATTTTACAATTCCATAATCTTGATTTCGGTAACTTGGTACCAAACGTTCCACAATAACTTGAAATCTCGTTAAGAAAAATCCTTAAATCCAGTAGTCCAGTCCGGATTGAGATCGCCAAAACTCTCTCTATCATCGATTCAAAATTCAACAAAAGCTACAAGTAGTAAATAGTTATCAGAAACTACAACAGTTCGTCCTGATTCTACACTCGAGCTGAACAAAAAACCTAAAAAACCCTTGTCATCGTTTTCGAGAGAACAGACAAACAGCCGAAACTGTTCTGTGCCTGCCCCTTACGGCACTGAAAAAGTACCGTACGTTGTACAATAGTACTTGACCGTAGCCCTTGGCCAAGAAACTAATCTTAGCCAAAAGCCCGAGAAGCGATCAGGATACGGGATAATTAGGTAAAAAAACTGTGGGGATACGGGATTTTTAGTCTGGAGGTGGGGGATGGGGGGTAGAATTGAGGAGATACGGGATATGTTTTAAAGTAAGAACGCATTTTCCATAACTGTCAACTGAACGGCGTTTTGTTTTTTCCAGGAGATTCAAGTCCTTGCACAATATGTAGCTCTAATAGTACACGACATTGTTTGGTATCGTAAGTCATTACGGTGCCATGGTAGACATCTTTGCTATATACCCTCTAAGAAGACATGTGGTTCAGTAAAATACTAAGCCCAGAACGATTGAAGAAAATAACAGGAAATCGAGAAACATTTGGCTTCAAAGCCGATATGTTGATCATTTACAAGTTCTTTTTCACCACAAGCTTAAGCGTGTACTCTGAGCTCCTGACACCTTTCCAAGACCAATGTTACTAAAGTTTTTTTTTCCCTTTCCAGCGGGGTTAGTATTTGGATGGGGGACGTTAAAATATGCGACTTTTGCTGTCAGGAACATACGCCCAAAAATTCTATTTTAACGCTCAAAAATGCGAACAAAGCAAGGTACAGATTTTGCTAGCCTGCTTTATGCAAAACAAATATTGACGAAAAAGTAAATAAATATTAATACGTAGTTTTTAAGGAGAGCAGAAGGAACTTTTAGGAAGTGTCGATCGAGAATAAAACAATTTGCCATCAGCGAAAAACATATCGGGAGATTTTTGTTACGTTCCATCAGAGTTCAATTTTTCTATCGTACTTTTGGTCATACAAGTAAAATCGCAAAATCGGAAGTGACATCGATTTTAGCGGCCGCCTGTGATCAAGTTATACCTTGCGTGTTTACTGACAACTCACGAAACAAAGGATACATCTGTGACAAAATGACGGCATAACACCTGGTTTTTGTTAGTGCGTTTTTTGTTCTTTCAAGTGTTATAAAGTTCGACAAGATCTATGTGCGAATTTAACATAAAGATCACCATTGTTGATGCTAGTCCAAGTGTCAGCTGAAGTTAAGCTCCTCCGAATGAGGTTAGTACTTGGATGGGGGACGGCTGCGAAGTCCTCGAGACGGCGATAGCTAATTCGTTTTTTTTTAAACTTGATTTCATTTTTTATCTTGTTTGGCCGTTCAAAGCTATTTTCTTATTTTCTTTCTACGTCAAAACGGCGAACAAACTGGTTCCCAAGAAATATTGGAGTACGTATTCGTTCTATGCAAAATGCTTCTAATGAAGTATTCGTTCTATGCAAAATAATAATGTTCACAGTGGAACACACAAGTACGAAGCAAGATCTAGAAATAACGTAGAAAATTCTCCTTACCTTTAAAGCTTGCCTTTCTCAAAGAAAAAGCATCTATCCACTTTATCGAATAGTTTAATACTGAAACAATCATGGCGGGCGGAAAGATTCTATTATAAATTTTTGCTTTCACCAAGGTAACGGAAGTGTGTCACGGTGGCCGAGTGGTCTAACGCGCTAGCAGAGAAAAATCGTGATGGCTTGGGAAGTATAGGAGTTCTCCTCGGGGCAGGGAAGTTTGGAAATACCGTAGGGAAAATAAATCAGTCCACCCGATCGGAGATTAATTCAATATCCGTGGGGTATGCACATTTGTGACTACCAACAAAAAAAAGATTCCAGTCCGGTTTTAAGACGTGGATGCCTTCGGCATTCCACGTAATAAGTCATGTGCGCAAATGACGATCGCCGCGCCGCGCACCTCGTGATTGTATAATGGGGTCAATTCGCACCAACACGCTTGATTTTTGGCAAGGGACATTTTTTAGTAATCTCTCAGACAATTTCAACAAATTCCAGAATTTTTTGTGACTTCATCACCTCCTTACTCCAAACATTCCATTTTCAGCCACGTACTGAATCTGCATCGTATTCACGGCATCTCGGCTCATCTAGTGATTCCAATCTCCAAAATTCCCCAACGAATGCACTTCAATCAATGATTACTCCTAGTAAAGATAGAAAATAGTGCGCGTGGTAGTCAAAACTGTGCTATCCCGCCAATCCTTTGCCCTTTTATCAAAAACAGGGCATTTCTGTGCGTAAACGACGTTGTTATCGATCTACCCTGTCGAAAGAACGCCATGAAAGTCTTTTGTCGCGAAGTTAACACAAATCACTCTGATACATTATCAATACAGTTTTGACGTCTTCTTACACTTGATTCGAAACTACTAGAATGAATTCATCTTAAAATAGTTAGGAAAAGCACAAAAAACAGCCAAAGGACAACAGCTGACGTTCGAATCGCCGCTCGCTGGCAACCCAGTTTTGGCGTCAAAGTTTAGTGACAAAAAAGTTGCCACAAAATCTTATAATGGTTTTCTGGCCCAGTTTTTGGTCAATTTAATTTCAGTAGCTCTCGCCGTATGCACGTTGAATGGTTCATTTTTGTATGCCCGCGTTGTCGTTAAAACCTAAAGTTTGGTGATTTCACGTTGTTGTTTTTATGGAGAACGGCGGCAATAATATTCTTGCTTTGTGGCGTTGTCGCTGTCGTAGCCGTCGTCGTTTCTAACGGAGAGTTTAAGAAACGACAACGCCAAAAAACAGTAATATTATTGGTTAAAAGAGGAAAAAATGATCGTGCTGCACGTGTGGTACGCACTTTTGTACATTTCTCTCCCTCACTCGCCAAACAACAACGTAAAATGACCAATTTTCAGGTTTTGACGACAACATGGACAAACGGCAGGACCGGCAGCGAATTTTTCCTTCTCTCTCTTTGCTTGAAAATCCTTACGTACCAATCTGGTTATAGGATACTTCGCCCATATTATTCGACATAAACAAGATGGAAACATCGTGAAACACTTAGGATAGCTCGAACTCATAGTTTGAAGTAAAGTTTTCGTCGCCGTAGCCGACGTAGTTTCTGAAACTCCTTAACACCCTTAGCTAGCCAGGTGATCTGGTGACGTAATTCGGAGGACTGGGAGAAAAACTTTTGCGCCGTATCCCACAACCGCGCGCGGCCTTATTTTTTAATTCAACATGGCAGAGGCGAGGTTAGTTCTCGTCGTTTCTACTTGAATGTTCATTCAGTAACAGGAAATGTGGTAGACACGTAATGATCTGTTGAGTTTTGGCGATGGAAGGTACTGCAGGGAGTTAGGAAACAACATCTAAGGCCCCGTGCGGTTGTGGGATACGGCGTCAAAACTTTTCTTCCGAGTCCTCCAAATTACGTCACCAGATCACCTGGAGGTCAGACGGGAGCAGAACGTGGGACGAACGGAGACCGCCACGAGTCGGTATCGGCCGCCATACATTTCTTTTCTTACGTTTACATGAGACCGGCCTGACAATGAAGTCAGACGGTCTGACTTCATCTCGGTCGCTGGACCGCGACCAGAAACTCTCGTCCCGGTCTGAATTCGTACCGTTCTGTAAATGACAATAAATCCCAAACTGGATTCAGAAATTTCAAGCCTGTATGCTTTTGGGTCTGCGATATATTTATTAAACAAAAAGTATCATTTCGTCCCGGCTTCATGTAAACAGGCTGCAAGAATTTCATGCCGGAACAGTTTCATACGGGTCTGAGTTCGTCCCGGTCTCATTTAAAAAAAGTAAAGTAAAGTAAAGTAAAGTGGTGCATTTATATAGCGCCCTTATCACACGTCTCAAAGGCGCTTTACAATGATCAATTCACCCCCAGCGGACTGGAAGCATATACAGGCACAAATTGCAGCCGCTTCTAAGCAGTCCATGCTTGCTGGACATATGCCATATGTCCATATGTCCATGCATGCTGGACATAATAAATACCCCCCAAAATGTTATCATTTGTTTGCGGCAATGAACATGTGCAAGTAACATGGCTTACTGAATACAAATAGATATACTCTGTGTCGTTTTAATGTGAACAAGAAGTCATTTTAACGAGAACGGCTAAATATATTACCAAGTAAGATGTAAGGGCCTGGTCAAACGGGAAATGTTTGGCGTTCAACATCAAACACATTGTTTGGTGACCAAACATGCTGATGGTGAAGTGAGTGGCCGAAAGGTTAACATATGTTTGATCTAACTCAGATCAAACTCCACAAGCAAATATGTCAAATATGGGTCACGAATACGTAAAAAACACGTCGATACAAGCGGCCGAGCAAGCGTGGAACGCATGCGTGTACCAAACATGTTTGATACGGCTGGCAAAACGAACAAAAGTTCGCCCATCAAACACGAGAACAAAAGAAATATTTTAAGTTGTTTGATCAAATGTACATGTGTGATAGCCTCCAAGTTTTATCAAACACGATCAAACAGCACCAAACAAGGTGGCTAAACGGTAAAATGTTTGATGTTTCGTTGCCAAACATTTCCCGTTTGGCCCTAATAGATTTAGAAGTCGTAAAATAAGAGGTCTTCAAATACGGGAGAAGCGGAGTACCCAAACAAAAAAATATTTGGAGAAACCAACAAACTCAACCCATATCACTCTCATTTTTAGAAGAACCTCTTTTACAAGAACGTACCTGTTTAGGCTGAGATTAAACAAAATTTGAAAAACATACTCATGCAAAGAGTCAGTTGACAATGTTCTTATTTTGCTCTTTCGTTTTTTTTTTTTTTCTTTTTTGTTTGTTTTTATGAGAAGTATAAATAAACGTAAAAGAAGGGTAAAACTGTAGTCTATCAGGACATTTAGCTGAAATACGTAGGGACGTTTTTTTAAACACCTAGGGACCTTTTTTTTCTTGAGGTTTGTTCTTATAAGATCGCCCCTGTCGTTTCGATCGTCAGTATCATACCAATTGATGATATGGCCATTTCGATCGGGGCGATTATGTGAGAACATCAGACAGACAATCATAAATGCCTGCGGGCGATTGGGACGATCTCAATCGCTTGAATCGCCCTTGTTCTATCTGGGCGATCTTGAATGATCTTATGACAACCACTTCTATTCAGTCAGGCAATCGAAGCGATCCATGTCCCATGGTGCATCACTGATTACCCAAGACCTACCAGGCCTCACAACATACATACTTAATTGACTACTCCCCGTAGGGGCTTTTCAGGGCCAATGAAACACAAGCACGACAGAACAGAACATTCAACTACAACTGTTAAGAATCCCAACTGGCAGTTAGCGAGCTAGTTGGCTATTTACAAGTCCAGCCGAGAAGTTGAGCCGGGGACTACCCAGGAACAAATTCAAGCAGGGGTCAGAACTTGTCTTGAAACCGGGACCCCGGTTCTCAAGGCAGTAGCCCTAACCACTGGTCCGCACCTGGCTTCCGAAACATTCAATCAAGCCAAGAGAAAATGAGGGGACAGAGAGGGAGGCTCAGGACGTTGGCCGGGATATGTCATGTCCACGAAAGTTATTTTAAGACGAGCGGAAGTCTTTGTTATAGTGGGAGTCTGTCTTCCCAGACGTCCGCATGCAATCTTGCCTCGCTTACAGGTTCTTAGTGAAAAGAGAAAATGGCGGCGCACGTGGAAGGCTGATGAATATTTAGTTTCTTTCAAACATTAGACCGAGGTTGGCCTGAATGCGGACGTCTCGGAAGACAGACTTCCGCTAGAAAAAAGACTTCCGCTCGTCTAAAAATAACTTTCGTGGACATGACATATCCTAAGGGCTGGACCGGGAGCCTCCCTCTCTGTCCCCTCATTTTCTCTTGATCAAGCTTTGTTCATGGAGGAGGTACAAAAATACGGATGTTTTTTTTTTCAGGTTTCGAAAGATTATATTAACTATTCGGTTGAACGGTTGGAAAGCTATTGGAAAAACGTTTGCCGGGCTTGGAAGCCCCCGGGGAAGAGAAGAGGTAAGGTGCGGTTACATGGGGCACTTTTACCGCGGTAAATGACCCTTTTACCGCGGGAAACTGCATTTGGTGCGTGTGACCGACATTTCCCAAGGTAAATTTCCAGTGGTACGCGAAATTTCCATGGATACGTCAAAAAGATCAGACGAAGCGCCCATGACATTTAACGTTGTAAGTTGGAAGGGTGTTTTGATGCCCGAGGTGCAAGAGCCAATCACAATGCTGATAAAGGTGTGATAAAATTTCCCGCCGATGAATTGCGTGAGATTTCTTTTTACCTCGGTAATCTTCGTAACATGTGGCCGCTGGTTAACATGGTATACTAAAAGCCCAAGTGTGAGGCACCACGGGATAATTTACCATGGAAAAAGGCATTATATTTACAGCTGTGCCATGGTGTGTGTAACCGCACTGGGTGACCTATAAAAAAATTCGCATCTCGTACTTGAAGAAACGGAAAAGTGTTCAGTGAGTTCTGGGCGCAAGTTTTCCAATTTGGAGTGGCTGAATAATCTCATAAATCATCTTGGTGAAACAGTGACCAATATATGGCTGGCGTCCCTATCGATTATATGAGAACCCCTAATCGTTGCTAATCCCTTGGATCACCCCCACTGGTATGGGCGGTTGTAAAACGATCCAGACGATTAAAACAATCATGGGGAAATCATATGAAAGAGAACGAACTTTTATAGACCAAATCGGCTAACTCAGTGATGTACCCAGTTCAAACCCTTTGGGAATCAAACGTTTTGTTCCAAGTAATTTCATAGCATTTAAATGTGAATGCTACGTCATAATGCAACAACATTGATTTAGTCTATTTGGTGTATTGTTTATTTTACCACAAGACTTGGTATAAAAGTAAACACTTTTCTGACGCTGATGGGGACAAACCTGATACCAGATTCTTACACTTAATTGAATAATGAACTCTTTTAGTGCATCTAATTACGTTCGTCACGGTTTTCTGCGTTATTTCTGTGCGCAATTGTGCAACTTGAACCACTTAATATACGCTCATTTCCTACTCCGTGTACGTGCACAAAGGAAAAGCCTGGCATCTTAGGTCATCTTTATGGACCACCTTACTCTCAAATCACGGTTTCATCAGGGTAAGATCCTTGAATTCGCAAAGGCACATGAGGCATCGACAAATTTCCAGAACTTCGTCGTTCGCTCATCCGCTTCGCGTCCGAAAACCCACGCTTCGCTCCCCACTGAGGTCGACTTGTGGCAAGTCTAGGTATAGGTCAGTATACAAGAAACGGATTCAATGGGATTTGAACCCGATGCTATGCTCATGCATGAAGCCACCCGGTTCACGGGGGCAGGTCAATTTGTGGGGGTGGAGGTCAGTTCGATTCGTATATGAGACAATTATACACACAAGTGCAAGGACTTCAAATTACACTTGCCAGGAATACGATAATGTTACAACACCTCATTATCCAATTTTCGCTCTATTAGCCACTTACAGGAGGTTAAAAACAAAGGAAAATTTCAAACTTTTAGCTCCACAAGTGGTCGCGGTCGCTTAAGAGAGGTGGTCTCTTATAAGAGGTTCCAAATATAGTGATTTGACTTAGAAACTTTTGGTATTTTGGAAAACTGGTCTCTTAAGAGAGGTGGTCGCTTACGAGAGGTGGTCGCAACCGGAGGTTCGACTGTATTTCAGCTGCGCTCCCTCGATTTGTCAATTTTGTCTTCCGTTGTGGTATGGACAGAAACGTTCGATGTTTCAAAGGCAACTTAAGCTAGAAAGTCGACTGTCGAATTTGTGTAAATGTTAAAAGATTTTCTAAATTAAGTTTGCTTGATTTCCCAACTAGCTATGGGAATTAGAAGGAAAAAATGGAGAAATTTAACGCGAAAACGTGAGGCTTTTTTTAGTTTGTGTTGATTTCCTGAGGCCTTATAGGCTTATAAGTACGCAAAGGCTGTAAAATTTGACAAACGCGAAAAATTCCTTTCCTTCATCAAGCTAGAACACCCACGTAGAAATCGGAACTGATTACTTTGAGCCGGCTCACCATCTGACATCATTACCCACGAACGTGAAAAAAAAACCCGCCTTCTTCTGAAAGAAATTTGACCGCTTCAAACCTCCTCGCTCTTTGATTAAGGTGGCATGTACCTCAAAAATTGTTATTTTTTCACAAGCTTTTCAACAAAATGCAACCTGCACACTTTGAATACAGACCACGAGACAAGTCTATCTAGTCCTCCGGGATTAAAATGAACATGGGATATAAAATTCTATTGCGCTATAAAGTGGTTCAATTTAGGCATTTTGTCTCGCAATTTTAGACTAAAGACCCCAACACAAACGGCTTCAACCTTCGTTCGATTTTGTTGGACCGTGTTGAACGATGTTGGCTGCTGGGGTGGGCAAACAGTTCCAACACATTACCTAACCTCGATTCAATCGATTCAGCATGTTTCAACACGGTTGAAAGGGGGAGGGGGGGGGGGGGAGGGTAAACGTTTTCAACATCGCTGTTCAACAAAATCGAAAGGATGTTGAAACAAATCTTGAAGCCGTCTGCCCGATCCTTGAGAGGCACAAGCCGTACGTTAAATTGCCTAATATTCTCCACGATATTTATCTTTGTTTTATTTTTCTGCGTGTGTGTATGTTACCGGATTTTCTACTTTCCGCAACTGTTCTTGCAGTTTTGAAACTTTATAAAGCAATAACCACTGAAATGTTCCGGCTTTTCTTTACTGAATTGAGCGTCATCTCAGAACAACGTGAGAAAATTCAGGTCGCGCCTAAACTGAAACGAGTTCCGAGAATGCCCAAAATGATATATCATTTCGTGGTTTGAATTGAAATCACCTTTTGGCGAGGTTCGAGTAGATTTCCCTGAAACTGGACACGAGATTAGTATTGTGATACGGCTGGCACATGAGCAAGGATGCCTTGTTTTGGAATTCGGAATACAAAGGCTGACACCTAAACGCATCTCTTTTCACATCTTAATTTTAAATAGCTTTCTAGCTATTGTGATCACTTTTCTGCGGGTCAAATTTCGCCGCATGTCCAGACAGAACAATGCACAAGAGAAAATAAACTCTTAATTAGTTCAAACGAACGGTATTGAAGCCCCAGAATGATTTCTATCCTTTGTCTCGTTCCATATGAAAAACTGTCACTCGTGAAACTCACGGCTTACATTTTTGCTCTCAGTTTATATGAAGCTTTTGGCTTGAATGGACTGAAAATGGACGCGCTGATTACGTGAAGTAGTACGTGACAATAACGCCAAATCTAGTATTGAATCAGAAATAATCAAGGATGTTAATGGAAAGTTCAACACTTTACCAAACCCATAGTGGGTCAGTTCACCGATATATATATTTTTTTTTTCATGTGAATCCTTATTCGATGTGAAAAGGCAATCAAAAAGATCTATTTTTCTCACGATTTTCTGCGCTGTTTGTATTGGTTGTACATGCATACTGAACTACTTAAAAATACGCTCATTTCCTATACCGTGTACGTGCACAAAGGAAAAAACTCTTTAAGAGTTATGAGCAAAACATAACATGAATATTTCTGATATATGGCCTAGCCTGGCATCATAAGTCATCATTATGACAAATAAGACATCGACAAACTTCCAGAACTTTGCTAACTCATGCTCGGTATACGTGAAAAAGACGTCAAGACCAATAGGGTCTCAATAGATATTCAAGTGTGATGGGTTTGCGGAATTAGACTACAATTTTGAGGGATGCTTGTTTAATGAGCAATTTTGGAAGCAACAATAATTATCACCTGGCAAGCTAAGTAAGGGGGTGTTAACATGATACTGGGGCGACTTTCGCACGGGCGCGAGTTCACTCCGGTTCCTTCTCTTAGCTCTGTATTTTTTTACATGATATTATCACCGCAAAAAGTCATGCTGGGACGACTCACACCGGCGCGATGTCACCCCGGTTGCTGCACCGGAGCGAAAAGGGAGCTTAAGCACGCGCGTTTTTGAGACGTGGACGGCAACCACAAGTGAGCTGTTTTACCTCTTAACCTGTTTTCACACAACCACATTTACATTGCTTAGTATCTTTTCTCCATTAGAAATGATAAGTATAAAAATCTGGGAGACCTCTCTGTCCCGGCAAGCGAAATTTTCTCTTCCGGTTGCCGTCCTTGTCTCAAAAACGCGCGTGCTTAAGCTCCCTAATATTTCGTTCCGGCGCGAAATCTCGCAACGGTATCATGTAAACGAGGAACCGGGGGGGGGGGGGGGGGGGGGCTGGAACGGCTAGCACATGCGTACTTTTCCTGATAGACGCCATATTTGCAATTTGGAATCACTTTTGTATGTTATCGATATGTGGTGTCCCTTCAGCTGAACACGATACGAATTCACCTAGCATCATGTATACGAAATCAAGAAGTCACCTCGGTGTGAAACTTGAGCCTCTGCGAGTTTTCTCGTGTAGACCCTTCTAACTCAATTCGAGGTTGAATGAAATATATCAGTTGATATCTGCTTTCAACATTTAGGTTTTTGCCGAGCAAACACCAATCAAAGGTAATTTTTAAAGTACGTAAAATATTCAATTCACGTGCGTCTTGGATGGCGGATGGTCCTTTGAAACATTGCTGGTCTTTTTGTAAATAAGAAATCGAGATAATGCCCTTGAGCCACACCTAAGTAATCAGAGGAAGAAATAAAATTGCAATCGTGAAATTCCTTCTTATTAAGCGCTAGTTCATGATTCGGCTGACTTTTCAGTTTCATTGGAAATATCGTTTTGAGCGAAGTACCTTGAGCTTGTCGTGAAGTTTAAAACTAGTTTTGTGACAAGAGACGTCGGAAATAAACACAATTGCAACACAAAACAGGAAAAAACACGGCACTTTGTTTTTGCTTGAATTATGTTCTCCTTATTGAAAAATAAAACACTTGATTTCACAATCCGGTGGATAAGTGACTACTTTTTCTTCTATTGTTCTTAAAGTCGACTGTCGAATTTGTGTAAATGTTAAAAGATTCTCTAAATTAAGTTTGCTTGATTTCCCAACTAGCTATGGGACTTAGAAGAAAAAAATGGAGAAATTTAACGCGAAAACGTGAGTTTTTTTTTTAGTTTGTGTTGATTTCCTGAGGCCTTAGAGGCTTATAAGTACGCAAAGGCTGTAAAATTTGACAAACGCGAAAAATTCCTTTCCTTCATCAAGATAGCGGAACTGATTACTTTGAGCGAAAAAGCCGTTTTCAACATCGCTGTTCAACAAAATCGAAAGGATGTTGAAGCAAATCTTGAAGCCGTCTGCCCGATCCTTGAGAGCACAAGCCGTACGTTAAATTGCCTAATATTCTCCACGATATTTATCTTTGTTTTATTTTTCTGCGTGTGTGTATGTTACCGGATTTTCTACTTTCCGCAACTGTTCTTGCAGTTTTGAAACTTTATAAAGCAATAACCACTGAAATGTTCCGGCTTTTCCTTAATTGAGCGTCATCTCAGAACAACGTGAGAAAATTCAGGTCGCGCCTAAACTGAAACGAGTTCCGAGAATGCCCAAAATGATATATCGCAGCATTGCTTCGCCTTCGTGGTTTGAATTGACATCAAGTAGATTTCCCTGAAACTGGACACGAGATTAGTTTTGTGATACGGCTGGCACATGAGCAAGGATGCCTTGACTTGGAATTCGGAATACAAAAGCTGACACCTAAATGCATCTCTTTTTATATCTTAATTAATTGCTTTCTAGCTATTGTGATCACTTTACTGCGGGTCAAATTTTGCCGCATGTCCAGACAGAACAATGCACAAGAGAAAATAAACTCTTAAGGACGGTGCCTACTAATTAAAGATATTTTTGCCCCGGTGTGTGATTATGCCGGAAATGTAGATCTTAACAAGTGTTATTGAAATCCAAAAAGAAAATTGGGGGTAACCACGCATTTTTAAAAGATAATTCATGAATAATATTTGTAAAAAGCTTTAAAATACAAAGCAATGTATGGCGTTCTTTCTCAAATTGAAGCTTAATTATCTCTCAAAAATGCATGGTTACCCCCAATTTTCTTTTTGGATACCAAAAATACTTACTAAGATCTACTTTCTCCGGATAGTTTTAAACCGCGCAAAAATATCCCTGTATTACTAAGCGTTACCGATAGGAAATCCGAGTATCTCGAGATGCGCAGAACGTATGTGCAATAACAATAGTAGGCACCGTCCTCAATTAGTTCAAACGAACAGTATTCAAGCCCCAGATCAGTGATTTCTATCCTTTGTCTCGTTCCATATGAAAAACTGTCACTCGTGAAACTCACGGCTTACATTTTTGCTCTCAGTTTATACGAAGCTTTTGGCTTGAATGGACTAAAAATGGATGCCGATTACGTGAAGTAGTACTTGACAATATAGCCACATCTAGTGTCAAGGGCTTTCGGAAAATATCTGTTCGGAAGACGATTTGAGATCTAGAATTTTCCGAAGATTTGTTGTAAAATTTCTTGCTTGCCTGCCTGTCCAAGGATTTTCGAACATCTAAAAAATGGTATAATTGCCCAATTTTGACGGATTTTTACCCTAAAACGGTCACGTAGAATTTTCGGGAGCACTTTTTCTGGCTGAAGTTTTCGAAAAGGTAACTTTTGATCCCTATAAATTTCGGATCACTAGACTTTCAGCTAGGAAATCCGAACAGTTGAAACATTTTTAGGGGATAAAAATATGCCTATATCTACCGTTTAAATACTAAAATACGTTTAACAATGCTATGTTTAAGTGGTTTTGAACTATATTCTCGTTGGGTGCCCCTGTAGTATTGAATCAGAAATAATCAAGGATGTTAATGGAAAGTTCAACACTTTACCAAACCCATAGTGGGATCACCGATATTTTTTTTTCATGTGAATCCTTATTCGATGTGAAAAGGCAATCAAAAAGATCTATTTTTCTCACGATTTTCTGCGCTGTTTGTGTGTGCTGTTGTACATGCATACGGAACTTCTTAAAAATACGCTCATTTCCTATACCGTGTACGTGCACAAAGAAAAAAAACTCTTTAAGAGTTATGAGCAAAACATAAAATGAATATCACTGATATATGGCCTAGCCTGTTATCATGAGTCATCATTATGACAAATAAGACATCGACAAACTTCCAGAATTGTCTCTCGTAAACTTTGCTAACTCATGCTCGGTATAGGCCAATATAGAACAAAACCATTTCATAAAGTTTCACGTCATTGTTTACAAAGCATCAACCACCTAATGAAAAAATCACAAACGGTTAATTGGACAACGTGATTGGGAACTGGAGCTGAAAGGTTCTTGAATTTCTATTTTACGTGGAAAAGACGTAGAGACGTCAAGACCAACAGGGTTTCAATAGATATTCAAGTGTGATGGGTTTGCGGAATTAGACTACAATTTTGACGGACGCTTGTTTAATGAGCAATTTTGGAAGCAACAATAATTATCACCTGGCAAGCTAAGTAAGGGGGTGTTAACATGATACTGGGGCGACTTTTGCACCGGCGCGAGTTCACTTCGGTTCCTTCTCTTAGCTCTGTATTTTTTTACATGATATTATCACCGCAAAAAGTCATGCTGGGACGACTCACACCGGGGCGATTTCACCCCGGTTGCTGCACCGGATTGAAAAGGGAGCTTAAGCACGCGCGTTTTTGAGACGTGGACGGCAACCAGAAGTGAGCTGTTTTCCCTTTTAACCTGTTTTCACACAACCACATTTACATTGCTAAGTATCTTTTCTCCATTAGAGATGATAAGTATAAAAATCTGGAAGACCCCTCTGTCCTGGCACGCGAAATTTTCTCTTCCAGTTGCCGTCCCCCTCCCGACCCTCAAGCCGGCCCAGACCCAGCCGCGCGAATCCGACCGCATTACGAATTCCGGTTTTTTCGACCATCCAACCGCTGGGAGCAGGCTAAGTAATTTCATAGCATTTAAATGTGAATGCTACGTTATAATGCAAATACAATACACAAAGAATCTTAACCCTGAGATTTGAATTGGGTACGGCAACATTGAGTTAGTCGATTTGGTTTATTGTTTATTTTACCAGAAGACTTGGTATAAAAGAAGACACTTTTCTGACGCTGATGGGGACAAACCTGACAGTTCTTACACTTAATTGGGTAATGAACTCTTAGTGCATCTAATTAAGTTTGTGTTTTCTACGCTATTTCTGTGCGCAATTGTGTAACTTGAACGACTTAAAATACGCTCATTTCCTCTTCCGTGTACATGCACAAAGGAACAAAGAGGGGGACATTGGGGGATACCCAATACCGCAATACCCCAAGAACAATTGGCAAATACCGAAATGCCGTGTCGAAAATCGACGAAATACCGATACCGCATTTAGATCATTGAAGATGATTGGCATTGAAGCATTGGCGCACTTTCGTCAGCAGTTTCCTCTATTTTCTCCTCGCTACTACCTTGAGGACCTTGAGGACTCTAAAATCGTAAATTACGTAAATTCGTGTCAAAAATATCTTCTTCTTTTTGTGAAATGTGAAAGGCCGATTTTATTTCCCGTGAATTGTGAAAGGACCAATTTATTTTCCGTTAATCCCCCTTTGCGACCTTTACTGGCCACCGTCGTCAAAGTCAGCGCACTCAAAACCATTATGGACATTATAAACCATTTTCAGCTTGATATTGAGTTTTATACAGGAAGTCGCCCCAACAGTTATAAACTCCCATATATTTTACCTTGCGTGCCCGAAAACAAAAAGAACCTCCCACGCGCTCGGGTAGTACGAGTTTTCTAATTAAATGTGGGACCATTCTGAGACTTCTGAGATTAATCTGTCTAGGGTCGTCAAGCTATCGTACACGCTGCATAACAAATGAAACAAACTTACCAAATCCTCTCTCGTAACTTCACAAGGCGTTTTTCGCCTTTCGCAACAGCGCATCGAAAGTTATTCTTCTTCCGATACTGTTCGCCCCCCTTGCCTTCTCCATAAAAAAAAAAAGCCACACAGTCCATAATGACCTCATCATCTGGAGCAGCCTCAGCCATTCCGAGAAAAGACCAGAAAACGTGAGAAGACCTCGAATTACCGGTTTACAGATCGAAGTGAGTCGGGTCAGGTAGCTCAACGGAAACGGAATTGTCATTGGAAGCAAAAACAATCACGTTGTAGATTATTGTGTAATCACTTATCATTATGGCAAAACCTTAATCGACCTTTATATACTTTACAGATTTATAGCTTGCTTCTTGACCTTTATAGCTTACTGAACGTTAGTGTGTTTTGTTTTACATAGTGTATTGACCTGTATGAGGTCTATGAGACAGGAGAGGGCAAATGAACGGTACCGCGATATCGTGAAGGATCTTCTTCAGCCTTCTTTTACCGAATACCGTCAGCCAAAAGGATGAAAAAACCGCATACCGCCGGGCTAGATGAAAAAAAGCCCAATACCGCAATACCGGAAACCCCAATGTCCCCCTCAAAAAACTTTTTATGAGTTATGAGCAAAACATAAAATGAATATTACCGATATGTGGCTTAGCCTGGCATCTTAGTTCATGTTTATGGATCACCTTACTCTCGAATCACGGTTTCACTTTGCAAACTTCCAGAATTGTCTACATAAACTTTTCTAACTCATGCTCAGAGTAGGCCAATAAAGAAGAAACGGGTTCAATTGGATTTGAACCCGGTGGCAGGTCAATTTGTGAATTTGCGGGGCTCAGTTCGATTCGTTCCTGTTATGAGTTCGAATCCCGCGGGTAGAAGTCTCCTAAATTTTTCGAGTGTCAAAATGAGACAATTGTGCACAGAAGTGCATGCAAGGATCACTTCTATCTTTCATATATAAACCACACTTCAAATATTCCTTTTTTGTTCATTCATGGTCAGTCCTTTCACGGGAATGAATGAACACAACACATTAATTGATCTTCTACAAAACGGAGTGGCTTCATGGCTCTGTTGGTAGAACATGACTGGCATCGCATGCAGAGGTCATAGGTTAAATTCCCGTTGAAGCCCATAGTTTTAATTGTAAACCCTTGATTGAGACAAGGGATCAGTGTACGAGAAAACAAAATATTTCGGCTGCGTTCCCTCGATTTGTCAAATTTGTCTTCCGTTGTGGCACTGTGAGTCGAATTTGTGCAGTGCACAAATTCGACTCAGTAAATGTTAAAAGATTCCCTACAAATTAAGTATGCTTGATTTCCCAACTGGCTATGGGAATTAGAAGAGAAAAATGCGTGAGGATTTTGAGCTTGGGTTGATTTCCTGAAGCCTTAGAGACTTATAATTATTCAAAGGCTGTAAAATTTGACAAACGCGAAAAATTCCTTTCCTTCATCAAGCTAGAACACCCACATAGAAATCGGAACTGATTACTTTGAGCGAAAAAGCCGGCTTACCATCTGACATCATTACCCACGAACGTGAAAAAAACCCGCCTTCTTCTGAAATGAAATTTGCCCGCTTAAAACCTGCTCGCTCTTTGATTAATCACTTCTGAGTTAAAATGAACATGGGATATAAAATTCTTTTGCGCTATAAAGCGGTTCAATCTGGGCTTGTTGTGTCGCGATAAAGACCGGTCCAGGTCGCTCGTGCCACGCATTCTTCTAAACAGCGGGAGTGCGTGACACGAGCGACCTGGACGGCTTCAACGTGCGTTCGATGAACCGTGTTAAACGATGCTCGCTGCAGCTGGAGCTGGTAAACGGTAAACGGTGTCAACACATCGTCAACATCTGCTCATCTTCGATTCAACGTGTTTCGTGTTTAAAGGGGGGGGGGGGGGGGGGCAAACGGTTTTTCAACATCGCTGTTCAACAAAAACCATTTGCCCGAGTCTTGAGAGGCACAAGCCGTACGTTAAATTACCTAATATTTTTCACGATATTTATCTTTGTCATATTATTTTGCGCGTGTATGTTACCGGATTTTCTACTTTCCGCAACTGTTCTTGCAATTTTGAAACTTTATGAAGCAATAACCACTGACATGTTCCGTCTTTTTAATTGTGCGTCATCTCACAACAACGTGAGAAAATTCAGGTCGCGCCTAAACTGAAACGAGTTCCGAGAGAACGTTACATGACCTATGTAAAAATGCCCAAAATGACGTATCGCAGCATTACTTCATCTTCCTGCAATGTAAGACTACGTCTGCCTTCGTACGTGGTTTGAATTGACATCACCTGAGGCGAGGTTCGAGCCGATTTCCTTGAAACTGGACACGAGATTACTATTGTGATACGGCTGGCCCATGAGCAAGGATGCCTTGACTTGGAATTCGGAATACAAAGGCTGACACCTAAACGCATCTCTTTTCGTATCTTGATAGCTTTTCTAGCTATTGTAATCACTTTTCTGTGGGTCAAATTTCGCCGCATGTTCAGAAAGAACGTGATAATGCACAATGTTCAAACAAGAGAAAATGAACGCTGACTTACAAACGAACAGTATTCTAGCCCCAGAGTGATTTCTATCCTTTGTCTCGTTCCATAAGAAAAACTGTCACTCATGAAACTCACGGCTTACATTTTTGCTCTCAGTTTAATATGAAACTTCTGAAACTTGAATGGACCGAAAATGGAACAACACCAAATCTAGGATTTAATCAGAAATAATCAAGGATGTTTGACGGATAGTTGAACGAACACTTTACCAAACCCATAATGGGCTCACCGATATTTGTTTTAATATCACTGAGAATCCTAATCTCACGGTTTTCTGCGCTGTTTCTGTGTGCTTTTGTACATGTACTGAACTACTTAAAAATACGCTCATTTCTTATACCGTGTACGTGCACAAGGAAAAAAAAACTCTTTAACAGTTCAGAGAAAAACATAAAATGAATATTACTGATATATGGCCTAGCCTGGCATCGTAAGTGTCGTAAGTCATCATTATGGACCACCTTACTCTCGGATCACGGTTTCACAGGGGCAAGGACATAAGTGAATTCCCAACAAATACGGCATCGACAAACTTCCAGAATTGTCTCACTTAAACTTTGCTGACTTATGCTCGGTATAGGCCAATATAGAACAAAACTAGTTCATAAAGTTTCACGTCATTGTTTACAAAGTATCAACCACCTAATGAAAAAATCACAAACGGTTAATTGGACAACGTGGAGCTGAAAGGTTCTTGAATTTCTATTTTACGTGAAAGAGACGTCGAGACGTCAAGACCAACAGTGTTTCAATAGATATTCAACTGTGATGGGTTTGCAGAATTAGACTATAATTGTGACGCTTGTTTATTTAGCAATTTCAAGTGGAAGGCTTAATTCGAGGTTGCTTGAAATATATCAGTTGATATCTGCTTTCAAAAATTAGGTTTTTGCCGAGCAAACGCCAATCAAAGGTATTTTTTTAAGTACGCAAAATATTCAATTCACGTGCGTCTTGGATGGCGGATGGTCCTTTGAAACATTGCTGGTCTTTTTGTAAACAAGAAATCAAGATGACGCCCTTGAACCACACCTAAGTAATCAGAGGAAGAGATAAAATTGCAATCGTGAAATTCCTTATTAAGCGCTAGTTATTCGGCTGACTTTTCAGTTTCATTGGAAATATCGTTTTGAGGGAAGTACCTTGAGCTTGTCGTGAAGTTTAAAACTAGTTTTGTGACAAGAGACGTCGGAAATAAACACAATTGCAACACAAAACAGGAAAAACACGGCACTTTGTTTTTGCTTGAATTATGTTCTCCTTATTGAAAAATAAAACACTTGATTTCACAATCCGGTGGATAAGTGACTACTTTTTCTAGTATTGTTCTAAAAATCGTTGTAAAGGATCACGTGCTCTTGAAGATTTTGTACATTCTCATATTTTGCGGTATAGAAGTGCCCTGCAGTTTACATAGCTGCTGGAGAGAATCAATCGTTATCCACCCTTTCAACAACAAACAAGGGAGAGCCTCCCTTATTTGTTTCAAAATTGAATTATTTAGGTCATTTACCACTTTGTCCTAAATAAGCGTCGATAAACTACTAAGCTAAAGTATTATTATTATTATTATTATTATTATTATTATTATTATTTATTCATTTATTTAGTACTGTCACCAAGATTTACCCGTCGATAAAGAGCGTGGGACACAGAAACAGGCTTTAATTTTGTTTGGCTAGAAACCCATTCAAATAGTGACTAAAAGGAAGTGACGAAACTAGACTGTGAGCAGTCCTCTCCTTTGCTCGAAAATCCGCCTAGAGAACGTGATATCCACCGAGGGGCAAAGCCGCGAGCCGCGATCCAGTCTATGACGAAACCGGTTAAGAAGTGAAACTCTTCACCTTTCAAACTTATGGTATTTTCGTGGTATATATGGTGAGTTACCAAGGGCCTTGGTAGGTTTCAGTAACATACAACAATAGGAGACCAAGTAACAGAGGACGTTTTCCGTGCTTCCATAGCCTCATCTAAACACGAGGAGCAGTTGGGAGAATTCGAGACAGATATGCAAACCCGAGACGCAGTCGAGGGTTTGCAAATCTGTCGAGAATTCTCCCAGCTACCATGAGTGTTTAGATGAGGCTATGGAAACACGGGAAAAAGTCCTCAATTGCTTTCATAAAATATTTCTCAAAGATAATTTGACAAATGAAAGAAAATGCTGTTTTTTTTTAATTTGTAAGTCTTGATTGAAACAGATTTTCTTGATACACCAATCCAAACGCGCGTCTACATAACCAATCAAAATTCGCGTGATGTCACAGGCGGCATTGTCACAGTACTCCGGTCTAAACACCGCTGTTGACCAATGAGAGTGCGCGTACTATGCTAATTGGTCAAGAGGGTGGTTAATGAAATGTGTGGGAGGGTAACCACAACCAGACGATTCGTAAAGAAATGGTTTTATAAATAATAGTGTCGTCAAGTGGTCGACAAAGGCTTATCCACAGAATTGTCGTTGTTGTCGACAAATATTACCTTGATCCAGAATTTTTTTCATCATCGTTTGCAGCGAAAGATCGAACAAACAAGACGTGTAATAGTTCGCACCCGGCTGGTTTTCATCACACGATCACGAGGAAGTGGACATAATGAAAGCTGTTTTGTTTCTTCTTTGGTACCTTGTCGTTGATTTAGTCTACGTTTTGGGCAGTGACATCTACAAGTCGGTTAATTGGGCCCCTCAAAATGCATTGTAAGTACAGTATTTTTACCGATGTACCGCTTACATGAAAGCTAGCTTCCTTGTGGCCATTGGCCGGCGAGACTTTTCTAGAACGAACGCGAGTAAACAAAACAGAGCCGCAGCTAGCGGGCTTGCAGGCTATAATTATACTGTATATAGCAGGCCATTGTGCAAGAACTCGGCTACTCTCTTGAAAACCAAGTGAATGCGTTTAACTTAAGGAAGAACTTCATCATGCATGAAAGGCTTCCTGAAGTTTCACTTTGAAAGGCTCAAACCGTTTCGTGCGTTTACTTCTGTTAAAAGGGTAACAATTTAGTCGCAAAATCCAAATGATATTCAAACTAATGACATTCAATATTTTTCAAATTTAAAGTGCTCTTGTTTCAGTCATCTTTAATAGTTTCCTGTCACAACTTGTTCCACATCACAAATCGTTTGTAAACGACAAAAGAAAATTCTGCATTAACTTGAAAATCATCAAAACTTTCATGAAACACGCGAGGTTGTTGGTGGTAAAAGGCTGTAAACGGTTTGTTTGCTTTTAACCGACAACCTCATATTCATTTCTATGAAAATTAATTTTTCAAGGAAGTTGGGTGGACTTTCATAATTACTGATTAGCCCTAGTTATGTAAAACAAAAGAACAAAGCGGAGGTTAAGGACGGCGCCCACTAATTCATAGGTATTTTTGCCCCGGTTTATGATTATGCAGGAAATGTAGATCTTAACAAGTGTTATTGAAATCCAAAGTGGAAATTTTTGGTAACCACATAATTGAGTAAGAAGCTTTAACATGCAAAGAAATGTATGACATTCTCTCTCGAATTGAAGCTGAATTATCTGAATTATCCCAATTTTCTTTTTGGATACAAAGAGTACTTACTAAGATCTATTTTCTCTGGATAGTTTTAAACCGCGCTAAAATATCACTGTATTGGTAAGCATCACCTATAGGAAACCTGAATATCTCAAGATGTGCAGAACGTATACATTTGCAATAACAATAGTAGGCTCCGTCCTTTATGATGACAGACATTCCATCCCCTTTTGAAGGAAGATAGGGAGTATTTTCAAGCGCCTGTAGAGGGGTCTGGGGTTAACGCCCCCCAGGAAATTTTGCAAATTTAGGTTCTTTCAAGTGGCATTTCCTGCATTTTGACATCATTTTTGTCGTACTCTAGAAGGTCTTTATTCTTTAACTTTTTCGTGCTTTTCTGCACAACACGCCCAGGGTGTTCAATGAAGAGACTGAGCAAGACATTATAGGATAAGAAAGTGTAATACAAAATGTTTTACACTCAGATCACAAAAAAATGCTTAAGATAAGCAATTTTTTTCCTTGTTTTCAGAATTTCATGATAAATCAGGATAATCTGATAAAAATCAGGATAGTGAGAGTACACTTTAAACTGAGAATTGTTACTCGTGCTATCCAAAACTTATTTTAAAATTTGTCTGAGTTAATATTGTGACATTCAACAAATACTGGACTTGTGCTCCTGAGAAGCTTTAACCTTTAAACACTGTCGATTCTCACATTCTCACAAATGAAGTACTGAATTTCACGATGAGTGGCCCTGGTCTACCTTTTGCTATAAAATATTGGAGCTTGAATAACATACTTACCTGTAGCTATTAGAGGGTGATGTGAAGTGCTAGTGTTCTACCCATATGAACCATGTGAGCGTTAGCCCTACTAATATAGAAATGAGCCAACGCAAGGGCAGCGAAAAACTCTGACCAGGGTAGGAATTGAACCCACTACCTTCGGGTTAGATCACCGCTGCTGTACCGACAGAGCTACAAGGTTAGACGGGAACAGGCCGTGGGAACTGAAGATGTTAAGTCACAGCAATGAACATGTACAAGTACAAGGAAGGATTACGTTTTTGCAAACGTTGGCAGTGTAATGGAAATGGGCCCATGCAAGGACCGAGAAAAATTCTAACCAGCATTTTTCTCTGTCCTTGTGAGCCCATTTCCACTAGTATAGGGCTAACGCTCACATGGAACCGTCATATGGGTAGAAAACTAGCACTTCACATCACCCTCTAATGTGTGGTTCCAGAAAATATCCATACCCCCACCACGGAAGACAATTGGAAATTCCGAGGGAGAGGGGGGGTTAAAGGGCAGTAATTTCCAAGGGGTAGGGGGGTTTCGTGGGAAACTACTTTTCCAAAGGGTCACGAACCACTCACAAAACATTGAAAGCAACATACGATCGATCGGAAGCACAAAACACACTATCGGACGATGTTTTGAAACAAAAGTCAGTTTTGAGATAAAGTTAATACTATTAGCTTCAATGATTCCGTTTTTCTTTGAGTTAGCTAGCGCTACAATCTCCCGAAGCTAAGAACAATGTGTCTTTCATTTGGGACGGATTCAAAACATTTAAAATGGCGGTCTCAACTGGAGTCTCGTCCCCAGACTTCCACGTTTGTCTCTTTTTCGTCCAACCAACACTTCTGTTCACTTGAGTATCACTTTTCGCTACCTTCACATGCAGTAAACACATTTTTGATAGGATTTATGTTTTACTGGGGGTAGTAACTCATTGAAAATGCGATAAGACGCAAGTTCCCACCATCTCAACGCTTGTGTGCAACGACATTTTCTTTTTTGTGGGTGGCATTTAGACCACGGACAGGAACCGGGAGTCAAGTTTTCTCTTCTTTGAGTAAACGCAATATTTATTGCGGCCTCGGGAAACGATTGTTGAGGTTCAGTTCGTCAAACTGGAAATTCTAAAACAGGAGTTTGACTACTCATTGAAGGAAGTAAATCGTGCCAAAAACAATAACAGTCGATAATATTCTTCGTAAAACAATCGCCTTTGTGACGACGTTCACGAAACCTACCGCGTCAACTTTTGTGGTCCCTAATATTAAAGAATCAACCTGAAGAAACTGACAAAATGTGTAGACAAAGGAACCTTGTAAGTTTCTGATTTATTTACTATGGTTTGCGAAGTTGTTTAAGCAAGTGAAATGTTCTCATCGAAGTTCCCACAAAAACGTGAAACAGTCGACGTGCAACCCAAATGTTTAAGCTTTGCAAAGTTATAGCGCACAAGCTGAAAGTTTAGCTGGATAATGAGCTTAACAAAGCGTTATATTTTTCTAAAAGTTAACCTTAATGTTTACACTGTTGTAATAAAAGTCTACCGCAATTACGTAACTAATTCACTCTCGTTTTTATAAGTAAAAAAATTCTTGAAATTCCTGAGGGGAGGGGGGGTCATCAAAGACCCCCCTGGAACGGAAAATCCTGGGGGGAGGGGGAGTGCAAATCAAAAAGTCTTCCGTGGTGGGGGTATGGATATTTTCTGGAACCACACAATAGTTAAGTATGTTGAAATACATGGCCAACGTTTGCAAAAGCGTAACACTTCCTTGTACTCGAATAACATAATTTGGTTGTCAAAGTAAGATAAGCAAATTTAACCTAATGCAGATGAGCTTTAAAAAAAAAGGTGCTGCATTTGGGTTATTTTATTGTGTACTCTTTCACTTTGCTTAATAATGTTCAACCTCAAAGTTTATTGGAGAAAGGGATGTCAGTTCTTTACTGCAGATGATCTTCAACTCATTTGTTTTTTAATATATTCTCAAGCGGTTTCAACATTAATTTTGGTATTTCATTCATTGTGATGATAAAAATATTATTTTGTGTGAATTTGTTGGTCTTCTGTAAAAGACCCAGTACTGTTGACTTACATGTACAGTAATGTGGGCTGAGAGCAAACTTCATGACTTAAAGGTCCTTGCTAAGATTTACAGTGTCCCCAATTAGTGCACCAGTGCAAGAACACCACACGCTTAAATAAAGTTTGGACTTTCCTTTTCTTTCCTTTCTTTTCCTTTACAATACATTGGCTCAAAATAATGTTGTACTACAACTTAAAAGCTTTGCTCCCTTTTTTTTCTTACATGTACAATGTTGCTGGGAAAGGGGTATAATAATGCAATTGCAAGGGCTCATTTATTTTTAGAACGAGAGCTGGTTGTCTTCATCTTCTTGTTCAAATATACAATAATATTATCTTCTAATTAATTCTGTGTACTGTACACTTTATTACATTCCCTAGTTTGAAAACTTTATAAATTATTTCTTTCATGTATCTTTTTATTTCTTTCATGTATCTTTTTATCTCTTCCATGAATCTTTTTATCTACATAATAACCGGTCAACCTTAATGTGAAAAGTTTTCATAATTTACAGGTTTTGCATTGTCTAATAATGATATAAGCAACTTGCATGGTAAATATTGGTGGTTTTAGAGAGATTTCTTTGATTAAATCTCTTTCTAAGTTGATTCCATGAAGATGTTTTTCAAAATTGAGGCTGTTTAGATTTAATGTTAATATAATTATTAATTTCATATCTTTCTTTGAAACACTGTTTTATGTTTTTGTATACATGTTCGTGCAGTTTTTTTTCTGTCTGCACAAACAATATTATTTCTAAGAAAACGACTCTGGGTACGCTGATTGTTAATTTTTTTAATTTTATCATTCTTTTGCCAATCCAATATAAAGGTTGATATTTTATTCAGCACCGGCAATAAAAACATGTATTTGTCTATTCAACTGTGCTCAATTGACCAGAAGTCTACATTACATACATGTACATGTAGCTTAATGAGTTAAAAGCTTAATATCCTTCTTCCATCTTCTTGCTGCTGTAGATTAATGCAGACTGTTATGCAAGTGTGAATTTTATAACCTTTTAGCTGGTGCTTAAACATATTCCGACAACCTGTCATATTTTCATGTGTGCATTACCATGTAAGTGCACTTCTTTTCTAAATAATTTTGCACTGAAAGGGGCTGCAGTCTATACATGGTACATGTATTTATAAATAACATCCTAATAAAATTTTGTTTAACTTGAAATCCCTGTGATAAATTTGCAAAGTTCTTTGCTGATTACTCAGGTGTAGCTTTCAGACTTGCATAATAATTCATTATTGTGCATTACATCAATTTTGTTTGACTAGCTCGGTGAGCGGGCAAGGTGAATCAAATCCTGTGCTACATGTATGATTGGCTACCTGAGCGGGCAAGTTGTTGCTATCTTGCCTGCTTGGGATTTCTTGCTTGGTTCTGCGAGATCAAAGATCATTTTTTGGTGTTTTATCCCATATAATAAATCCCTTATTGACCAAGCTTGTTCGATCAAGATGGCTGGATATTGGCCTCCTTCTTTTTTTGCGTGTTTATGGACTGAGATGAATAAACACTTGGCCAATATCCAGCCATCTTGACCAAACAAGCCTGGTCAATAACCCATATTTTATCATCCAATAAAGCGAAGTAATTTGCTTGGGATACTGAAACAATAATAATAATAATGATGAGAATTTATTATTTACACATAAAACAACCAAGAGGGATACCAAAAATTAATAATGTACATGTTATGTTTAGGATCATGTTATTTTTGTTTCTCCTTTAATTAGTAATAATTATTATAAGGGACTTATAATTATTATTGTTTAAGCCCCTTATTCAATTTTAAAACGTTTTTACAGTCCTTGACAATGACAATGATAATTAGCCGGGAGAAGTGTCTCACTTGGCTTGCTTTGCTCTGCGGGTTCCATACCGCGAATCAATAGCTTGTCTGAATTTTGCTCTAGACTGCATGAGTCGTCTAGTTTGAATACTCTGAATACTCTACATGTAGTTTGAAATCTAGTTTGAGTACTCTGCATGATATTTGTTTGCTAGCTTTTTTTTTTTCATTGTGACACATTTTGAAAAATTATGATCTCAGACAAATCAGCAAAACAAACCATTCTTCTCTTTCTTAGTACTCAGTGTACTTCATCTTGCTAATTCTCCTCTCCTTTACTTCTTACCTGTGTTTTTTCGTTGTTTAGATTTCAAGCTGATGGAAAATCCTGCAGGCGTGGTCCTCGGTATCTCAAGGCCCAGCTGAATTCTAAAATCAATTTTGTTTGTCCAAATATGGCAACTGTGCTTGAGAAAAGTTCAACAGCCATTCAGGCGTCAGCCATGTATGAAAACCTTTGGTTGCTTGAGAATAAAACAGCGTTTGAGAATTGTGATAGAACAATGGATCCAAAAGCAAGACGTCTGTTAGTATGCTCATCTCCAGTTCAACTGACATATACTTCGGTCATTTTTGCTCAGTTTACAGCAGAAGATGATGGTCTGAAATTTGTTGGGGGCAGAACATACTATTTTATTGGTAGGTAGATCTACAGCTGTATCTGCACAGTACGTGTACATGTATGAAAGTACCAACATAGAATGATATGCATTCAGGCTTTGATTTGCCCAGGGTCCACTTTCAGATTATTACCGGTAGTTCTATTCAATTTACAATCTGTCATTGTTTGTTTCATCTCTGTGTCAGTGGCCATGTTAATGTTGCAAAACAGAGAAATGAGGGTATTATTGGAGTCCCATTTATGATAATCCTTTTGCAATGGAGCTCTTACTATTCTTTTGCAAATACTCTGACTTATTATTTGTTCAGTTGTTTTAAAACTTGGCGACTTGTCACACGTGTAGAAACCAAGAGTTTTATGAAGCTAGGAAACTTATTCTGTTGTGAGCATTCCTAATTATTATAAACCCCACACACAGCTTAGATTCATTGGATGTATCTTAACAGACATCATTATCACTTATCATTGTTATTTCATTCCATTCCTCAGTACCTCAGTTATGCAGTGACACTTGTCTCAATTTATGTATTTTACCAAAAATTATTGATGTTAAAGAATTGATGTACGTGTATAAATTATGTACATACTATGTGCATGTAGTAGTTTGCAATGCAATTGGTGGAGGTCGGCAAATGAGACTTTTCTTTTGTTTTCCTGTTCTCATGGTGACAGCTGAAGTATAGTTCTGGCAAGTTCATGGGTGTACTGCGATCAAGATAACCCCAAAATACAGGGTATCTAGGATATAAATATAACCATTATCAACTGTAGACGTCTTTACCTAAATTATTTGAAGTGGGGATTTTCAAACAGTTTATTTTATTCCATCTGCATGGTACAGCTTTTACCAACACTGAGCTGAAGATACGTTTTACATGTAGTATAAAATAATTGTTAGGTGGAATGCCAAAGGCATACCACGTCTTAAAACCGGTCTGGTGTCTTTTTTTTGTTGGTAGTCACAAATGTGCATACCCTACGGATATTGAATTAATCTCCGATCGGGTGAATTTACATTTATTCCCTCCAGTAAGTCCAAACTTCTCTACCCCGAGGAGAACTCATATTCTTTCCCAACCTTCACAATTATCTGCGAACGCGTTAGACCACTCGGCCACCGTAATACTTCCGTTAATCTTGATGAAAGCAAAGATTTAGTGTGGAATCTTTCCGCCTGCCATGCATATGATTGATTCAGTATTAAACTATTAGATAAAGTGGACAGATGCTTTTTCTTTGAGAATGGCAAGCTTTAAAGGTAAGGATAATATTCTACGTTATTTCTAGATCTTGCCTCGTACATGTACTTGTGTCTTCTACTGTGAACACTATTTTGCATACAACGAATACTTCATTAGAAGTATTTTGCATAGAACGAATACTCCAATATTTCTTGGGAACCAGTTTGTTTGCCGTTTTGACATAGGAAGAAAATAAGAAAATAGATTTCAACAGCCAAACAAGATAAAAAATGAAACCGAATTAGCCATCGCTGCCACGGGGACTTGCTGCGGTCCCCATCCAAGTACTAACCTCATTCGGAGGAGCTTAACTGACACATGGACTAGCATCAACGATTGTGATCTTTGTGTTAAATTGTCGAACTTCTTTAACACTTGAAAGAAAAAAAAAGGAAACTAACAAAAACCCGGTGTCTTGCTGTAATTTTGTCACAGGTGCATCCTTTCTTTCATGAGTTGTCAGTATTAAACACGCAAGGTAACTTGATCGCAGGTGGGCGCTAAAATCGATGTCACTTTCGATTTTGCGATTTTACTTGTACGACCGAAAGTACGATAGAAATATTGAACTCTGATTGAACGTAACAAAAATCTCCCAAAATGTTTTTTGCTGATGGCAAATTGTTTTATTCTCGATCGACACTTCCTAGAAGTTCCTTCTGCTCTCCTTAAAAACTACAAAAACTACGAAAACTACTTTCCACTTGAACATAAAATTCATATCTTCTCGCCACCGTGTAATATCCTCTATTTATTACTATTGTTATTGCTTGTCATCCTAGAACTAATTGTAACTTATTTCAAAACATTTATGGATTAATGTTAGTGAGAGGATGTGTACACTACAAAGAAAAAGTAATTTGCATATATTGACTTTATCTACAATAATTGAACAACAATAATAATTATTATATGAGGGCATGCTGGATATGAAGTGATTATAATGCGCCTCGTTGGTTATAATGATATCACTTTATATCCAGGAAGCCCAAGTAGAATAATAATAAATTATTTTTTCTATTAAAAACTCCATGGTGTTCCTGGCAGTGGTATTGTCGACTAAAGCATTGATTCCTGCCTCCTTCTATTCGGGTCCAAACAGTTTTTGTTGGCCATCCATTTTTTTCTCAGAGCTGCAAAAATGTTTTCAACTTGCTTTATTGCTGACTTGTTCCTTGGCCATATTAGGTACAGCAGGTGTATGAAATGATAGCCTGTGTCTGGTGAGCCAATGGAAATGCTGGAAATAGGAAATCTGTGGTTCAGTTTTTAATAAAAATTATTATTAATCTGTGGGTATCAAATCACACCAAATTATGGTAGTGTTACAGCTCTACCGCCCCCTGCAAAAGGAATAAATTATACTGTACATGAACATATTCATCTCAAATTCTCCTCTTTGGTTTAAGTTTACCTCTGGGGACTTGGAGCATTATTACGAGGGATGCCAGAGGCAGACTACGTCAATAATCCAGTATGGTTTTTTTTATTTTTCATCATAATCGCAAATGTGTATACCCCAGGGATAGTAGATTCCCCGGTTGATAAGAATTCCTTATGATACAACCGGAAACCATTGCGCCTCAAACTCGGGCCACGCACTCTGGGAGCGAGTAAAAATAAATCAAGTATATAAAAAAAGGATTAATTGTAAAGTAAGTAACGTCTTTATTTAACGAGGGTAGCACAAAATACTAATTTATTAGTGGCCCTCATTACGAGATTAAAATAATTGGCAATGAGTCACCCTCGCGAGGATGACGAGGCGGCAGCATTATAGAGCCGAGGCCTGAGTTAATTTTGGTACAACCAGAAGAAAGTAAGCATAAGGTAATGTAAGAGTCAGCAGGGCTTGAAATTGCGATTCACTGGTCGCCATTGCGACCAAAATTGAGTGCTGGTGACTAGATTTTCAGCACTGGTCGCCAGCTTGCGAATCACGTTTTGTCTGATAACCCAGGATAAACAGTAGACAACCGTTGTACATGTATTAGAATCTTTATATGATGAATTGTTAGGAACTAGTAGCTAGAACACGACTCACCTTTCTTTCCCCCTTAAAATACTGTATAAATACTACAAGAAAATCTGGTTTCTCACATTGTTATTTAATAGCACAAATGTGGACGTCGATCCCTTTTTTTTCGCTTCACCGCGGTTACTAGGCGCCATATTGTTTCAGCAGCTTCATGGGATCATGGGCGCACTTAATTTACACGGTATGCTTCTTGCCATGGTTACGTGAATTTTTGTGCCCAGAAGACGAAGATTTCAGCATAGAAGGTTAATTGAAAATTTTAATCCATCGTGAGTTGTGGATGCCTGAATCAAACCCCAGGTGGATTCTGTGATTTTGGGTCTCAGCAACAGGTTTTTTCATCTCATTTTCAAACCCTCGGGCAGTATCATTAAAGTTTTGCAAGACAGAACATGCCTTCGGCATCACTTCAGCCCTCAGTTATTGACCAGTATCTTCTCACAGAACTTGAGAAAGGCCGTGGTTTGCAGGACCCCTTCTCTCATTACCCCCTTTTCCAAACCTCCCATATCAGTCGCATTTGGGATCATCCCTACAGAAATATCAGCCTGGGAAAATGGCGGCTTATTCTAGACTCTATCTGAGCCACAGTAGGCCTCATAGTATCAATGAGTGGAATTCCAAAAGAATCTTTTTCAGTGCAGTACATGAATGATTGATGATGTTATCAATGGCAATCATGTCCCTCGGAAGAGGATCTCTTATGGCAAATTTGACCGTGGACAGCGCTTACCGTAATGTCCCAGTACATTCTGATGATCATTACTTGTTAGGCAGGAAGTGGCGGGCGAGGTACTTCATCGATTTAGCCCTTCCTTTTGGCTTACGCGCAGCTCCATACATCTTCTCGTCCCTTGCAGATCTTCTTGAGTGGATTCTCAAACATAATTTAGGCATAAACTGCTTGTTCCAATTAGCTGGACGACTGTCATACCTTGGGCCCTCCTAAATTTGACGTGTGACAGTGCTTACCGTAATGTCCCCAGTACATTCTGATGATCATTACTTTTTAGGCATGAAGGTTGCGGGCGAGGTACTTCAGCGATTTAGCCCCTTCCTTTTGGCTTACTCTCATCTCCATACATCTTCTCGTCCCTTGCAGATCTTCTTGAGTGGATTCTCAAACATAATTATGGCATAAACTTCTTGTTACATTATCTGGACGACTTTCATACCTTGGGCCCTCCTAACTCTCCAGTTTGCCAGAATAATGTCAATACTTGTGTTCAATTGTTTTCGGAGTGGGGCTGCATTCCTCTTCACCCAGATAAACTTGAGGGACCCTCCACTTGTTTGATGGTACTTGGTATTGAGCTGGACTCATGACGCTACAGGCTCGCCTTCCACAGGACAAGTTTGATTGCATTGCCGCTCTTCTGGAATCCTGGTCACTAAAACAGCATTGCACAAGGAAAGAGTTGGAATCTCTTATCGGCAATCTCCAACACGCTTGTAAGGTAATCCCCCAGGGTCGCACCTTTCTACGGCGTATGATTAACTTGCTGTCAGCCTTTCGACGGGATGACCATCCAATTAGGCTCAACCAAGATTTCCGCTCAGACGTCTCTTCAGATGCCGCAGGTGCACTGGGATATGGCGCCATTTTTGATAATGAGTGGTTTGTTGGTGAATGGTCCTCTAGTCAGAAGCCTTTGTCGATTGCGTACAAGGAGTTGTTTCCTGTGGTTGTTGCATCCCATTTATGGGCCCACTGTTGTGGTCAGCGTGCTACGTCCGGGCACCTCTAAGGATCCAAGCATGATGGTTCTTCTTCGTGATCTTTCTCTCAATGCAGCTCGTCATTCTTTGCCTTTACTGCCTCCCATAGGGCTGGTAGAGACAATTGCATTGCTGATACCTTATCCCATTTTGACTTAGTTCAGCGTTTTCATCATCTCGCACCACATGCAGC